>NC_068356.1:52160557-52197620 GCF_020536995.1 Dreissena polymorpha | reverse complement strand
TAAAACAAGATATTTGAATTTATTATAACACATATTAATATTGGTCTGGGGACTTACCCTCCATCAACTATTATTTTCATTTCACATATACACAGAGTAAAACAGGCTAACGTCTTTTGAGCCAAATATTGTCAATATAAAATAATCATAAAATCACATCGGGATTACAGCGGTATTTCACACAGAATTAATATCAACGGCTAGTATGCTATTTTATTTTTTGAAATTAATATTTACATTTAAAAGAACTTGATTTCTTAATACACGTACAGCTTGTTGTGCAAATATTCTGCAAAAAAAATAGTAATAACACAAAAAAGTTGTCCCGCGGGCGCGAGAAAAACTACGTAGCAGTAGTAAAATATTTATGAATGAAATGTACAAGAGTATACATGTATGCGTATGCTCACTGACAATAATCAATGGTACTTTAGCGTAGAAAATATTCATTGAAGCTTTTTGCGTTTTCATCAATCAAGTATTGTTCCTCACAATTATATGTTTTACAATTATGACTTTGTTATTTGGAATATTTGCCTTTCTATAGGGAATTACCGTTGTAATAATGTCTTTTGATGCAAACATCTGTATTAAGTTGTTGATTTTCTGCATTAATTACATTAATGTTTTTAGACACATGGCTCTTGATATAAATGTGATATTGCCATCATGTCCAATTGAATATACAATTATATAATATTATGGATAATAATGAATAATCATAACACAGTTAACAAAAAAAATACAATTATTTTCAACCCCAAATTTTCAAAAGATTTGTGTTCATTTAAAAAAAGGGTTTTGTTTAGTGTAAAGGTTACTAAGTTTAGTTCAATAAGCAAAATTTTAATGATATTTATCAAGCTTGGTGGCAAGTATTTTCAAGAGGCCTGGGCTGGACACTGGTCGAATGCTTTTCATTTCCATGTTTATGTTGGTAATCATGACTGTCATACTGATACTTTTAAAAATTAATTACAAAGTAATACGTTATTTTGGATGGACATTTAAAATTGCAATTTAAATTACAAAATAGTATATTAAATCACCTAGATTTATTGAAAAATCACATGCTTCATAAAGTTCATTTGTAAAAGGCATAACCATTTATTACTTTTGAGGGGGCATATTGATTACATAAACCACATAATTAGATAATTAAAAAAAATATCTTGTAAGAAGTTCCGGGATATTCATCAAGTGATAGCTTAACACACGTTTTGCTTCTATACCATATCAGAAACATAACTTTATATTATATACCCCCAGTACCATTGGTAATGGGGGCTATATAGGAGTCACTTTGTCTGTCTGTCGGTCTGTCTGTCCCGCTTGTCCGGGCCATAACTATGTCGTTCATCAAGGGATTTTGAAATCATTTTGCACATATTCACCATCATTGGACGGTGTGTCGCGCGAAGAATTACGTCAATATCTCCAAGGTCAAGGTCACACTTTGAGGTCAAAGGTCAAAATGGCCATAAATGAGCTTGTCCGGGCCATAACTATGTCGTTCATCAAGGGATTTTGAAATCATTTGGCACATTTGTTCACCATCATTGGACAGTGTGTCGCGCGAAAGAATTACGTCAATATCTCCAAGGTCAAGGTCACACTTTGAGGTCAAAGGTCACAATGGCCATAAATGAGCTTGTCCGGGCCATAACTATGTTGTCATCAAGGGATTTGAAATCATTTGGCAATATGTTCACCATCATTGGACAGTGTGTCGCGCGAAGAATTACGTCAATATAGGAGTCACTTTGTCTGTCGTCGGTCAGCTTGTCCGGGCCATAACTATGGTTTCATCAAGGGATTTTGAAATCATTTTGCACATATGTTCACCATCATTGGACAGTGTGTCGCGCGAAAGAATTACGTCAATATCTCCAAGGTCAAGGTCACACTTTGAGGTCAAAGATCAAAAATGGCCATAAATGAGCTTGTCCCGGCCATAACTATGTCGTTCATCAAGGGATTTTGAAATCATTTGGCACATATGTTCACCATCATTGGACGGTGTGTCGCGCGAAAGAATTACGTCAATATCTCCAAGGTCAAGGTCACACTTTGAGGTCAAAGGTCAAAAATGGCCATAAATGACCTTGTCCGGGCCTTAGCTATGTTGTTCATTGCCATAAATAAGCTTCTCTTGTTTTGTGAGACAGCATGCAAAATATTCTGTGTCAATGCAGAATGTGGGGGTATACGTCACGTCAGTGACAAAGCTCTAGTTATATAATATTGTCAATGGGACACAGTAATATTAATTTCTATATGGATGAAATGTATATGAAGTGCTGCATGTACACTTCTGATAATGGTTGTGTTAAAGCGGAAATTCAACGTTTTGGTAAATTGAGCAAAAATTGAAAAAAAAATGTTTGAAATATGCACATTTTATTTGTAGTTATGATATTTGCGAGGAAACAGTAATACTGAACATTTATCATGCTATACAATATCCATTATATGCACATTTTCGTTGTAGTTATGATATTTGCGAGGAAACAGTAATACTAAACATTATCATGCTATACAATATCCATTATATGACAATTTCAAAAACCTGAAAATTTTAAAGTTCTGTTGTTATTGTTATATTTTGTGACATTGGTCAGTGGTTCGATTTATTTTTTTATTTTTTATTAGCTCGACTTTTTATATATAGTGGAGCTATGGACCTACTCACCCCGGTGTCGGCATTAGCGTGAGCGTGAGCGTTGGAATGTTAAAGTTTGGTACCACCTCAAATATTTTCTATGTCCATTGACATATTGCTTTTATATTTTGCATACTTCTTTACCAACATGACCCCAATCTATAAACAAGAGCAGACAACTGTAAAAAGCATTTGTGTAAGAATTATGGCCCCTTTTTCCACTAAGAATATGCATATTATTGATAAATCTTTGTTAAGTTTGCATACAAACTCAAATATTTTTCTTTGTCCCTTGACATATTGCTTTCATATTTTGCATACTTCTTGACCAACATGACCCCAACCTTTAAACAAGAGCAGGCAACTGTAACAAGCATTTTTTAAGAATTATGGCCCCTTTTATGTCCCCCAGTCTATACTGGGGGGCATATTGTTTTTTCCCTGTCTGTTTGTTTGTTGGTTTGCACATATAACATTCAGGCCATAACCTTTGTTAAAGTTACGTACCACCGCAAATATTTTCTATGTCCCTCGACATATTGCTTTCATATTTTGAATACTTCTTTACCAACATGAACCAGATCTATAACAAGAGCAGACAGCTGTAACAACCATTTTGTAAGAATTATGTTCCCTTTTTATACTTAAAACATTGAAAATTTGGTTAGTTTTGTGTTTAGGTCTACTTCATTCCTGAAGTATCAAAGCTATTGCTTTCTTACTTGCAACACTTACTTACTTTAATATGGGCACTGTGCAGGCAAGTTGTGTAACTCTGAATGGCATTATGTCAGAATTATGGCCCCTTTTATATTTAGAAAATTGAAAATTTGGTAAGTTTTGATTTTTGTTCCACTTAACTCCTAAAACTATCATAGCTATTGCTTTCAGAATTGGAACACTTGCTAATTATCATAAGGGGACTGAACAGGAAAAGTTGCATAACTCTGGTTGGCATGTTGATGGAATTATGGCCCTTTTTTGACTTAGTAACTTTGAATATTTTGTTAAATTTTGTGTTTAGATCCACTTTACTTCTAAAGTATCAATTCTTTGGCTTTTTAAACTATCACCTTACTACCTATTAGTTCTTTATGTCTTGACAAATGTTCAATAGGTTGTGGAAAATATACCTCTATAAATGTACAACTTCTTTTAAAACATAAGCAATCATGCAATATGTTTCATTTATGCTCCTCTTCCAGTTAGAATATGACTATATTACCTTGACCTTATTGACCCATGATGGCTTACGTAAACTGTAAAGCACTCAAATAGTCGAGCGCGCTGTCTTCTGACAGCTCTTGTTCTTGTTTTATACTTGAGCTTTTTTGGTCCGATGTTTGTATATAATCAATTTAAAGCATATAATGACAACTTCAAAACATGCCAAAATCTGTGAACAAGTCCCATTAACCTTTTGACTTCAATTGACATTTATGTAAGTAATTTCATCAATATGTAGTTCTTCATTTATTTAATTAGCTAAAAGTACATATTGGATTGATAAATGATTATATAACACATGTCAGAAAAAGACTGTCATTCCCCTAATAATGGGCAGTCATTTTACCGTTTAAACTAATTAATGCTTTAAAAACAAACTGTGGACAAGTCTTATTTTCCCTTCAGGATGTCATACGGTTTAGTACTCTTTGACTGTGATGGAACAACGGCCGTTGTTCCAAGGCGTCAACTTCAAGATGATGCAACTGTGGGACAGCGATGTCATCTGAAAACAGCTGGGAACCACCTTTGTGAAATCTTACATCTTGCAGGTGGGTTCTCAGTCCCTGCTTGTCATTCATTCAGGATAGAAGTGGTACAATGTATGAATACAGCAATGTGCATGCTTCCATTTAGGCATTTCTACCGACCCTTCTCTCTCTTCTTTAATTGATGGTAGTTATCATTCTGTCTAGCGGAAATGTATTTTTGCAAATTTGCAAAACTTGCAAATTAAAAAAAATCGAGCAGGACTCAGTTTTAACAATGTATAAGTTTGTTTTTTTGTTTTTTTTTCACAGAATAAGAAGTCTTTGGAGTCAAATTATTGGTTTCTATAAGTTGATTAAGGATTGGGAAAATATAAAAAATCAACCAAAATATAGAATATCAACTGAAAAGGTTGGCTATCTTCCAGAACAAAAGAATATAATACAGATACTGATATTTCCAATAGTACAATATTAATAACGATGCAAATATCAATACTTTACCACATCAATTAAAGAGAATCTACTATTAATTGATGTTGTCTTAATAATAATAAAATGTACATATTTATGAATGATTATGTAGAAAACAAGTCTTGTCATGTTAGAAAAAACCCTTGTCACATCATGTTATAGATTAGAGGATGATAGAGGGTGGGGGGCATCAGTGCATCTCAGACATTTCTGTTTCATACATTTTTAAGAAATAATTCCATGGATCCATCTTAATTTTAGACTTACGACAAAACATGCAAACATCTGTGAACAAGTCCCCTTATTAAGGGAGATTATGATTATGCCTTGCGCAATAACTAAGCTGTGCTGATAGATTCATTATACCAATATGTGAAGATAATTATACCCCCACAAACAAAGTTTAAGGGGGTATATAGGAGGGTGAGATTGTCGTCTGTCGGTCGGTCCGTATTAAGTGTCCGCTCTCTAATTCGAGTTGTTTTCATCCGATCTTCACCAAACTTGGTCAGAAGTTGTATCTAGATGATGTCTAGGTCAAGTTCGAATATGGGTCATTCTGGGTCAAAAACTAGGTCACGGGGTCAATAAGTGCGTATTCGGTGTCAATGCGGCGTGTGGGGGTATTTGCATCTTAGTGACAAAGCTCTATTAATCATTTATTATGCTTGCCCGCTGCGTCTGTCCGAGCATCCGTCTGTCCGTCCGTCTGTCTGTCCTTCGGCACAATTTTTGTCCCGGCTATTTCTCAGCAACTAATGACCGGAATTCAATGAAACTTTACGGGAAGCTTCACTACCAAGAGGAGATGTGCATATTATCAGCCAGTTCTGGTCGGATGATTTTTCACAGAGTTATGGCCCTTTGCAATTTTCCATTAACTGTACATATAGTGCAATTCTTGTCCGGGCTATTTCTCAGCAACTAATGACCGGAATTCAATGAAACATTATGGGAAGCTTCACTACCAAGAGGCTATGTGCATAATTTCAGCCGATTATAGTCGGGTGATTTTTCACAGTGGTCCTTTGAAATTTTCTATAAACTGTACATATAGTGCAATTATTGTCCGGGCTATATCCTCCCCAACTATTGACTGGAATTCAATGAAGCTTATGGGAAGCTTAACTATTTGAGCAGATGCGCATGTTATTAGTGGGTTCTGGTCAGATGATTTATTTAGAGAGTTATGGTCCTTTGACATTTTTAAGTTGCTAAACGATCCATCGTATTATTTTGTCCAAAGTTATGCCCCTCAAGACGTTTCTTTAATCTAAATATATAGTGAAATATTGTGACCAAAAAAAAACTTTGGAAAGCATCACCCGTCTCAGTCGGTTTCTTGTTTATCCATGTTTATCATGTTTATTACTGTTTTACATAATCACATTAATCATTCAAAGCAATGGCGTAAAAAAAATATTATATTATTTTAGACACAAAGGATGCACTAGACCAATGGGAGCGAGTGTGGTCAACAACATCAAGGAGCAAGATGATTGACCAAAAGAGGGACAGTGGAGAAACTAGTGGATTTCTTGACCAGCAGGTACATTGTGTTATCATTATTTTGTATAACATTGCAGCTATTGGGCAGAAAAAAGATATTTATATTAATGTTTTTATGCCCGGCCATTAAACCAAAAATGGTGATGAGGATCTAAGAAATACCCCTGTCCGTCCACGTGTTTCTCCCTGCGTCCAATTGTCCGAACTTTCGAATGACCATAACTTGAAAAGTAATATTGACTTGAAACGTCATAAGCTGAAAGATATCATTGAGTGGAAGTACACAGCAAATGTGTATTTTTGTAGTTTTTTTTTTTACATTAGATTCATTAGGATGTCTTGGTCAGTTTAGAGTTGTACCCTTAAATTGATACAACCTGAAGGATATTTTCAATCGGCAGTGGATTTCAATTCATTGCATTTTCTTGTTATCATCTTGAAACCCTCACATAAAATGGTTTTTACCAAACCATTCTAAAAAATTTACTTGGCTATGGGGAATGATTATATGCGAAAAGCCGTATAGTTATAACGGTGCATATCAAATTGTGTGTCAAATTGAATTTTAAAGTTCTTCATGCATAAAGGTTAGTGCCAGTTTAATATTGTAAAGCTACATGTACATTTGTGTGTCACATATGTGAACTGCCCATTCTGGGAGACATTACTTGTCTATGATGGCCTTTTGTTATACACATGTTTCTGTCTTTTTTTCTTTCATAATCTTCAACCATTTGCTCTTTTGGACCCAGTAACTGTTGTAACCGACTCGGTTGTTCCCGAACACTCTGGGAAAACGTTAGAAGTCATCTCCAAAACAACAAATCAGAAAACGAAAGGTATGCACATGATTGCACATTAATTGTTTCCATACGCCGATAACAAAACCACATGGCGTCCACTGTACTTCCTAAAAATTGGTCATACACCGAAATAGCAACCCGTGATGTAAGCTGTAGGTTAAAATTACGCTTCAATCAATACTGCTTTCTGCAGACTCAATGTGTTTTGCACACGTCTCGATCAGTCTTAACTCCGCCTCCTTTCCAATACGATTGGCGCAGGCTCACAGTAGACACTTGTGTATTAAAACCAACTTAATTACATGAACATAACATTTGTATATATGTTTAGGTTCTAGTTAAATCCTATTGGCAATTCTAGCCTTTTTTACAAAATGATTTTAACTCAATTAATTTATATGCCAAACAACACTTTTTCCCTTGAAATTGTCTATAAAGTCAAACTCAGCTTTCCTTTCATCTGCCATTTTGATAACTATTATAAAAGCCGACAAGAAGAATAATAACCCGAAAGAGAATTGTGGATGTTTTAAAAGCCGGTCGTCTAACTTATCAGAAAGCTGTTACGTAAATTTTTTTTTGATCATTATTACTTTTGTTAATAATAACATCAATTATCATTTTTATTAATTAATTGTATTTTTTTTTTCATATTTTCCATAAGCTTCATCTTAAATTTTATAGTATGACATGCAAAAGTAGATCTTGCGGACTCCCATGTAACAACGCTACTTCCGTATAATAGACTATTTATGATGCTATTTTTACTATAAATTTATTTTTACTAAACACCGATTTGTTTTGTTTACCCTTGATATCATTATTTCGGATGGCTTTTTTGGACAAAATGTCGATACATTTTTGTAGAATTTCCGTACTGGTATGTTGAAAACTCATTACAATATGGGGATTGCGTATTGTTGCAGCACTAGCATATATGGATCGGACTGTCTGTCCGTCTGAAATTCCGTCACACTTTGCGTTTCGGTTTCGAAAAATGTGGAAAAACACTTTGCGTTTAGGTTTAGAAAAATGTGGAAAAGGGGGCATATGTCATCCTATGGTGACAAGCCTTGTTTATTTATTGTATTTGCTGTTCAGAAGGCATAGAGATATTGTTTTGGCATTATGTGTCTGTTATTCTGTGGTCCGTCACACTTTTGTATTTCTGGAGCATTTTAAGTAATTCAGGATTTGAATTTTATGGAATTTAAAAAAAATAAAGGGGTAATTATTATGTGTGGAATGTTTGAAAATGCACATTGAAGATCCATCAGATTGACTAAGACTACTAAGTAACACAGAGCTTTAGTTAATTAATTAATGAAATTGAGCTATGCTCATAATATTCTGGTCAGGGTATGTCAATACTTGGAATTTGCTTGTTTTACATAGAATTTTGAGTTGTAAGTGAAGACCATTACTTAAAAAAAAAATAGCTTCACTTGATTAAAAAGTGGAGTTTTGTTTTGACAGTCTGCATTGGGTAACCTTTTTGTTGAAGTCAATTCTCAGACTTTTTGGTTCAAATTTAGTATGCATGTTTACTATTAACACAGGAGCACAGTTCACAATGGGCAGATAAGCCTAAATTTATTTTTGTTGTAGTAATGACCCTTCGACTTAGAAACTTCATTTTTGATTTACCTTTTTGTTAAGGTCATTTTCTAAAAAACTGTCAAGGGTATTTGGTTTAAATTGTGCATGTTAACTGTCACAAATGGAACCCATTTTAGCAGGGCAGATAACCCTATATATAATTTTGTCAAAGGAATGCCCAATTTTTAACATGCAGTAAATTGTGGACGAGCATATTGTGTTGATTTTGTCTGTAAATGTGCATGTGTGGTGGAGGGGCGTAAAGCTCTCACACCAATATCAGTCCCTGTATTGTTCTGAAAGCCATGCACCTATGTTTACTGTCAATATTAAAATCATCTTCAAAAAATATGATATGAACCATTTTCACTTTAAATTATGTTTCTTATAGAATGAAAAAATCCCTAACCCAAGACCCAAGAAAGTGACCCCTAAACCGAAAGCTGCATCGACTCCGAAGGCAACTCGAAAAGGGGCATCACATCCACAAGATGCCTCAACTCCGAAAGAGGCAACAATATTATTGGTAAGTGCAAGCATATGGTTAAGTGGGGGTGGTGGGGGTTGGCATCAGATATAAAATATTGAAAGATTAATATTCACTTTTATGTTTACCTTAAGCAGGGTTCATACAGACCTTAAAAAGTGCCTAAAAACAATCTGGAGTGCTTAAAAGAGCTTATTTTCAAAGATTGCCTTGAAAAGTGCTTCGTAAGTCATTTAATTTGGTTAGAAAAGTGCTTTAACACAATTAAAAGTGTTGAAACCATATTCATTCTTTCCAAGCTTTCAGCTCATTTTGTGCATATTGATCCGATGATATTGATTGCACCTCCTTTCTGAGGAGATACCCACTGTTTGTTTAAAGTCGTTCTGGTACTGGTTTTGACGGGAATTATGCAGCTGATGCTTCATAATTTAAAAAGCACAACTATGTTTAATGACACTGAGTTGTTATGTATGTTCAAATACATCTTTGTAAGCATTGTCATAAAAAGTACTTAAAGACATTTCAAAGTTGCAAATAGGAAAAGTGCTTGAATTTCACTTTTTTACCTTGAAAGTGCTTAAAAAGTGCTTAAATTCCATTTGGAAATGTTTGTATGAACCCTGTTTAGGTGAACATGAGCTCACGGTTATTGTTGTCAGTATGTCTGGTTTATATTAATTGTTAGAAAAAAAGAATGTGAACAATCACAATGTTGCAAACCATATATATTGATCTATAATGTATACTTGTTTTGTTTACTGTTTGTTCGAGGTAAAATGTTTCTTAGAATATGGACCTTTTTATGTTGTAAAGTTAGTCTCAACTAGGGAGTAATGTGTTCTCCATATCTATATAGTAAAAAATTATAATATAGTAAAAAATATCCTAAACCACAAGGGCTAGAGAATAAATATTTTGCATGAAGTATTATCTGGTGAAAGGTTACCAAGATTGTACATGTTGTGCCTTTTTTGTCAAAATTAGCCCTGCCCATTTGTTTTTCTTTAATGTATACATTTCAATCACAAGGCCTAGAGAATAAATATTTTGCATTGGAACTTTGTGTAGGGCACCTTTTCTTATGGTCTTGCAGTCCAAATTCTCATGAAAAAGTATACGAGTCCCTGTGAGATTTTAATTTTAGATTGGTTTGAATTAAGGTTATTGGCCAAGGACCGTCAGGGGCATCTTGTTAACAAATTAAAATGAAAGTTGTAAAATAGTTTAAATCGAAGCTTAAGATATACATGTTTGATTTCAGGGCTCCAATGGAAGACAATTGAATGTCCTGAGTCAAACAGACGTCTACAACGGCCCTGGAGCAAAACCTAACCGAGCCCCTGTCCATGTGGCTGACCTGAGCCAGGACCAACAGGAGCTGTTGGCAAGTCATATCAACAGCCAACATTGCCACAAAGCAACGATGACTGAGCCTGCAATGACTTTTCTTACTGCAGAAGAGTTAGCAGGCTACGTTTGCATAAACTATGTGGGTAAAAAGCTTGATGGTTTTGAAAAGAAACTTGACTCATTTGAGAGTGTAGTACGAAGTGTTGAGAAACAGTTACGAAGGTTGGTGGCCTGTGAAGTTCTAGAGGCTGTTTCTGGTGATGTAACTGTTCCTGATGCGTTTGATGTCAATGATGCGCCTGTCAGTGCTTGTGACGTTAATGATAATTCTGTTGTGTCTTTAAGTGATGCTGTTTGTCATGATGTTGTGTCTATTGGGCATGACAGTATTTGTTTGTCTGGTGGCAGTGTTGTTAGTAATGGTGTCATGACTGTAGCTGGGTGTGAAACTAGTTGTAGAGCAAATCCAGATGCATCTATTGCTGGCAGTCTTGTAGGTCATGATAGTTTGTATGTAGCAGGTGGGTTTGCAGGGTATCATAGTGTGTCTGAAGCAGGTGGGTTTGCAGGTCGAGATGGTCTGTCCATAGGAGGTGGTGTTATAGGTACAGGTGGTTTTTCTGTAGGAGGTAGTGTTGTAGGTCGAGATGGTCTGTCCATAGGAGGTGGTGTTGTAGATACAGGTGTTTTTTCTTTAGTTGGTGGTGTTGTAGGTGGAGATGGTCTGTCCATAGGAGGTGGTGTTGTAGGTACAGGTGGATTTTCTGTAGGAGATGGTGTTGTAGGTCGAGATGGTCTGTCCATGAAAGGTGGTGTTGTAGGTACAGGTGGTTTTTCTGTGGGAGGTGGTGTTGTAGGTGGCGATGATCTGTCCATAGGAGGTGGTGTTGTAGGTACAGGTGGTTTGTCTGTAGGAGGTGGTGTTGTAGGAAGAACTGATTTGTCTGCAGGAGGTGCAGTTGTAGGTAGAAATGGTTTGTCTGCAGAAGGTGGAGTTGAAGGTCGAGATGGTCTGTCCATAGGAGGTGGTGTTGTAGGTACAGGTGGTTTGTCTGTAGGAGGTGGTGTTGTAGGTAGAACTGGTTTGTCTGCAGGAGGTGCAGTTGTAGGTCGAGATGGTCTGTCCATAGGAGGTGGTGTTGTAGGTACAGGTGGTTTTTCTGTAGGAGGTGGTGGTGTAGGTAGAAATGGTTTGTCTTCAGGGGATGGAGTTGTAGGTAGAAATGGTTTGTCTGCAGGAGATGGAGTTGTAGGTAGAAATGATTTGTCTGCAGGAGGTGGAGTTGTAGATAGAAATGGTTTGTCTTCAGGAGGTGGAGTTGTAGGTAGAAATGGTTTGTCTGCAGGAGGTGGAGTTGTAGGTAGAAATGGTTTGTCTTCAGGAGATAGAGTTGTAGGTAGAAATGGTTTGTGTGCAGGAGGTGGAGTTGTAGGTAGAAATGGTTTGTCTGCAGGAGGTGGAGTTGTAGATAGAAATGGTTTGTCTGCAGGAGATGGAGTTGTAGGTAGAAATGGTTTGTCTGCAGGAGATGGAGTTGTAGGTAGAAATGGTTTGTCTGCAGGAGATGGAGTTGTAGGTAGAAATGGTTTGTCTGCAGGAGGTGCAGTTGTAGGTAGAAATGGTTTGTCTGCATGAGGTGGAGTTGTAGGTAGAAATGGTTTGTCTTCAGGAGATGGAGTTGTAGGTAGAAATGGTTTGTCTTCAGGAGGTGGAGTTGTAGGTAGAAATGGTTTGTCTTCAGGAGGTGGAGTTGTAGGTAGAAATGGTTTGTCTTCAGGAGATGGAGTTGTAAGTAGAAATGGTTTGTCTGCAGGAGATGGAGTTGTAGGTAGAAATGGTTTGTCTGCAGGAGGTGGTGTGTGGTGGGTCATGATGGTTTAGCTGTAGGCCATGTCATGGAAGGTCAAGATGTTTTTTATGTTGGAGGTGGTCCAGTTGGTTTGGATGTTAATTATGTTGGAAATGGTGATATTCGATGGGGGCGTCAGGTCAAGAAGTGGTTTTTCTGATCTAGATGTTGTTAATAACGGTCGTCTCTTTGATAATGTAAGTGATATGATTTCCCCGCATGTTGGATATGGTGAAAGGGATAGGGAATTAAACAGTGGATTTATTGTGTATGAAAATAGTAGGGATGATGATATGGATGATGATTTGGGTGGTGAAAGGGTTGTGTCTGCTGATAGGGTCCCTTTGAGGTCAAGGTTTGAGCAGCTTCCAGTGGTTATAAGGTCATATATTGATATGCAGTCTGTTTCAAAAAATGCGCCTGTGATGCTTCATCCAGACATTTTAGATAGTTTGATTACTCAACATGACGGGAACATATCAAGATTTGTGTGGGATTTGACTAAACTTTTGTATTCAAATGAAGAAATGATAGATAGCTCATTCAATGGCAAGGGAACAAGAAAAGCATTGTCGCCGAGAAGAAAATCGCTTATTCTAAATGGAGCGCAACAGGCATTTCCTGGAGTTGGAAAATGCACCCAGTATATTGCCACCGCCATCAACAATGGGTTAAAAAATAAAAGAACCTATCAGAAAAAGAACTAAAGAAGAAACTTTGGGAACTCATTACCAGTAATGAATAGAGCACAGTGAGAATTTAGCTATGCTTTAACAATATGTGTTGTGAAAAGTGATTTGTACCAGTAAAACATTGTACGAAATTGTCATTTTTTTGAGGATTAATTGGGCTTTAATTTAATTTTGATACTCTTCATTTAAAAGTATGGCATTGTTTAAAGTTTAGTTTACAATAACCAGGTCCTTTTTGTTGTATTTTATTGTCATTAATTTTTTCAGTCAAAGAATACACGAGTCTGTCTTGTATCCTGGTTTTATGTTTGCTTTATTAATTATATTACATATAAAGTAAAGTAGTTATCCTATCTACAAAAAATAACCGGTTTTCCACTTGAATGCCAGGTGTAACGTTTTGGTTCTGGGTGACCATATTGCACGAATCGAGTATGGACTTTATTTGATTCCTGCTGTTTATGTGTGTATCTTTTTAACCATAATTTGTCTTGATTTGGGTTGAGTATTGTATTAAAAGCATCTCCTATTATATAAGTTTTATCCATATTTTGCAGAAGATGTTTTTCCAGTTTCAAAAAAACTTGTTTCATCTTTGTTTGGTCCATATATATTTATTAAGGTGATTTTTTGATTATTAATAATAACATCAATTGTGCATAATCTACCCGGTACTCTTTCTTTAAAATCGCCTATACTTACATTATCTTTTATTAAAATTCCTAAACCTTCACTATTTGATTTTTTCCCACTGTAAAAACATATTCCACTTCATTCTGATTGCCATTTCTTTTTGATAGCTCAAGACAAGCTCAATCTTTGACATGTATCATGAAGTAAACACACTGTTTTCTTCAAACCATTTGAATATACTTTTCATTTTATTATCATTGTTGAGACCACTTACATTTAAAGAACATATTTTTTCATACATTTTTATCTTCAAAAGGCTTTATTTATGTCTAATTGAAACGTGCTGAATCTTGCCTATGAAATTTATAAGAATACATATTTATAACATCAATGAGGCTTATGAGTTATGAGCCTCTTCGTCGACTTAAACCAGGTTATAGATCTAGACCAAAGTTAAGTCAAATTACACTGAAACCTTTGTCGCATGGTAGTGCAATGTTAAATAACATACATATAGATATGAACACTTTTGCCATTTGTTGTCTCTTGTCTATGTTTTGCATGCAATATTGTGCTTCATTTGTTTGTTATTGTTTGTTATTGATGGATGTGAAACCAGAGAAATAAATATGCAATAAGCTCAGATAACTTGTCTTATATGATACATGTGTATATAGTAAAAAGAAACGATCAAGTTATTCAGCATGTTTTGGAAATAATACTTTTCTGTATTGAACTTGAATCACATATAGACAGTTGCGCGTACAACTTTCATGTAGGCCCCTATCTTTAAATGAAATAACACCATCGGGGGCATGTGTCATTCTCTGGAGACAGTTATGTTAAGCTCGGCTGTTTTCGGAGAAAACCCGAGGTATTGTAATAGCCAGCTCGTTGTCCGCCATCCTGTCGTCCCAAAACCTTAACATTGGCCATAACTTTTGCAATATTGAGCTATATATATATAAGATAGCAACTTGCTATTTGGCATGCATGTGTATCTCATAGAGCTGCACATTTTGAGTGGTGAAAGGTCAAGGTCATCCTTCAAGGTCAAAGAACATTATTTTATTTTTTAAACTGCGTTGGCATCTGCTCTGCAGTGCTGTTGTTTATTATTGAATTCACCCTTAATGGGTGTGATTATTGCTATCGTCTATTGAAAATTATTTATTCTTTAAGGATAACCAAGTCTTCCAACTCAGTTGGGGATACTAAACCAATTGGTGAAATAAATCTGAACCAAATTGGGACTTTTTATAATATTTAGCAACACTTTAACTGCTGTGAACACAAAAACAGGAAATTCCTAAATAGACAATTTAATGCAAAGGCACCCTAAAGGGGGCAGTGTCATTAAGGGTTTCTGGCTAGCACAGTAGACGGTACACTCTAACCACCAAGGCAATATGGATTTGATTTTTTAAGCAGGTGTTCCAAAGGAAAAAACTGGTTATTAGACTGGTGAATGTCGGCGGGAGGGTGGGCAGAACAGAGCTTGTCCGGGCCCTACATGTCACTATGTCGTTCATTATCAGATTTTAAAATCATTTGTCACATTTGTTCACCATCATTGGACAGTGTGTCATGCAAAAGAATTACGTCGATATCTCCCAAGGTCAATGTCACACTATGAGTTCCAAAGGTCAAAAATGGCCATAATTGAGCTTGTCCAGGCCAGGTGAAGTCACTTCTGGGTACACTAACTCCTTTGCCCTCAGAACAACATCAAATTATATACTTTAAGTAAATAAAAGATGGCTTGAACTTTGACTGTTTGGGTTGCCTTTTAAACAGAGGTCCAAGTTTGATGGCATTCAAATGTTGATTTTGAATGTGTCAAAATAAAACATTTCATGACATATTTCTGTTAAGAAAGTACATTATTGTGAACTTTTAAAAAGGGCTATAGCAATAAGAATATGCCTTAAACTTACCATTCTCAAACAACTCCCTTTGTTATCTGATTTTAATGAAAACAAAGTCATTAGAAATATTCGCTTTCAATTACAAATGTTTTTATTCGAATTTGTTACAAATTTACTCTTATCTTTTAGACACAATGCCATGTTAACAATACACATGTATATGCCATGTGTTTCATGCTTTTGAATGATTTGTTAATCATTTTTTTCATATTCATAAAATAAGAAAAAATAAATGTGTTACATGTATTTTGCAAAACCAAAACAATACCTGAATATTTGTTTAATTCTTGAAATGTTGTACACGTTACTTAAAGTCTGGTGTTCATTCCAACAAAATGTAGAGCAAATCTCTGTTAATAGTTTAATCATTCTTTCAGTTTTAACATTCTCAAAACAGTATTCACTGACAGACAAACTCTGGTAGAAATAACCAGTTTCAATTGTTACAAGGATATATTAAAGCTAACCTAAATGTCAGTAAACTACTCAGTACAACATTGGTCACAGCAATATTCATTTTGTTGGAGTCCTTGATTGTTTAATGGTCCACCTCACTAAAATCCTGATGGTCCACCGTCATTAAGCACAACGTGTGGTAGGACTCTGTGAATATGGTCGATGTATTTGGCACAGTCTTCCGCTGTAAGGTTTGTCCAAAACTCTGTTATTCCATCAACAAGTTGAGCCTTTGTTCGGGGCTTCACTTGTCGCTTTAAATAATCCTTCAATGTGGCCCAAACATTCTCTATGGGATTCAGGTCAGGACTCGATGCCGGTGCAGGCATGGTCTTTACTCTGTTATCATTCAACCACTGCATAGTGGATCGACTGGTGTGTTTGGCGTCATTATCCTTAAAAATAAACATTATATATATTTTATGATGTAAACCATACCAATTGCATACATGACTTGCAAGTTGCAACGCACATGGACAGAAATGTTAGCCTAACAATACTCAGTTAAACACGGATGAAATGCTTTGTAAATCGGTTGATTTAAAATCATAGATACACATTTGGCTTAAAAACATTGAATATTATTTATTACAAATTACTGTTCCAGGTATTTATGTATTTTTGATTAATGGGGCAACAATGGAACTCTACAAACACAAGCAAATTTGATGAATTCATATTCCCCGCCGAATAAAAATATCCTTTAGTTGCAATCAATTAAAGCGTACACGTTACTCTGAACAAACCAAATCATCCTGACGAATCTTATTCAAGAACCACGGGAGAATGATAATACACATTTAATTTTAATCGCATTTAGTTCCATACAAAAGCGCAGACAAACAACATTCTCAATTTCAATCAATTAAAGGGTCATAACTCTAGAGCTGAACCAAACAAAACTTGCAATTTAACTACAACAATATGATACTAAAAAATATTTTTACATTTCATGACATTTCATACAATAGTTATTCAGAAACAGCTCATGGCAGAACGAATTACTCAATTTCAATCTGTTATTAAAATGATTTTAAACATTTTATAAAATTGAAAACAAGTCACAGTTGGCTTAAGGAAATGGATAGATATTTAAACCCCCCAAAATAGTATAAAAATCATTTGACGATTTCATTCAATACATTTATATCAATTATTATATCTTCAAAATATATATTACAGTAAATACATATAATCGATATGATATATAAATGCAATTATGTTACATTATTTATTGATGGGAAAACTATATACCTGATAAAGTCGAAATCCATTTGGATATTCGCTGTTGGCAAATGGCAAGAGACTTGATTTCAAGATTTGCTGGTATGAAATCGAGTCCATTATGCCAGTGAAAACACAACAGCGTGTTGGTCCCAGATAACTGATGCCTCCCCACATGTGAACCTGAAATTCAGAATGGGACCATGAGCATGTTGGCTTTAAAAAAATTGATTTATTGTGAAAAGGTAAAGAGAAAGAATTGAACTTGTATCAAGTCGTTGTGTCATGACAAAGTTACAAGCCACACCATAAAATAATACACTATTGTTTCCTTTTACCTCAACATGACCTTGACCTTTGTTATAACCACACACTTCTTTGGAATTACATAGCGTCTTATACTTGTGAACATTTATGGCAAGTTATTTGACATTCTGCTATCCAATGACAGATTAATAAGCATTTCAACCAATAAATGACAAAGTTACAAGCTGGTCAAGAAAATAATACCCAATTTTTGAAATCACAATCAATAACCTTTGACATAGCGAAACAATTCTTTCACATGACTTGCCATCGCATGATTGCGAAAGAATATGGTAAGTCATTTCAAATTCATGACAGAGTTACAATCCAGATTCCAGATAAGCATAATCCAGACGGAAGGCAAACCATAGGACGGACGCACATATACCAAAATGCCATTGTGACCATTTATTGAATTATGTTGAGTTCACTGCAAGCGAGCTGGACAAAAACTGTTTGCAAATAAAGAAATAGCTAATCAAGTGAATTATCTATTATTTTCATACATCAAAATACTGTAATTCTCATAAAAACAAGGAATTGTGTTTGTATTGAAGATATGTTTTTTTCCAACAATAAATACTTCACCATTTTCAGAAAAATAACTGATCACAACTGACATGGAACATTTGAGGTGTTCAATAAAATAATGGTGCAGTGTTAGTGTATGTATCATGATACAACAAACCAAACATATTTTCAGAACATTTATACCTAATTAAGATGTGTATAATTTATTATCGATTAGCAAAAACTTCTTGCAAAGTACATATGTACATGTAACTTGATGTAAGTATCAAGCATTCGGTCTGACAGACTTTTATAATGTGTCAGTCCGAACACATTCCTGTCAGTCTGACTAAGTTAAAGCAAATAAATGTTCAACACTATAATAATAAGAAACTGTTTTAGTTATTATTTTTAATTGTATTGCATAATGTATTATGTGTTTTATGCATCTTTACATGAAGACTATTTTCTTTAACAACTAGTATATTAGCAACTGAATTTCTTGTCAGTCAATCAGACTGACATTCTTTGGTCGTTTGTCAGTCCTGCACAAAAATTGCCACATGTACATGTAACATGGTACACAGGTTTCAAAATTGAATTATTCACCCTCTCAAAGACTTAAAAAGACCATTTGCGAAAGCAACAGGTAAAAAAATATCACAAACCTTCAAGGCATGCTTTGGCTTTGGACACTTCCTTGGAAGACTGGCAAATGATGAACTTCTCTTATAGAACTGGAAAGAGCCGCTTGTTGACATTCCTATTGATGTCTCATCTGTAATACATATTCAGAGATAAATAATTAAACCTATTAGGCTATAGTATAGTTATGATATATGTACCATTAAGAAAGCAAATTCACGCCAAATTGACATTTATATGATGTGTATGCAAAGAATTCAGTTACAGCTAATAAAACATCCAGTTGCTGGCATTTAAAAAACTATAATTATCAACAAACCAAGTCATCCCAAAGAAACTTGTTAGAGAACCACTAAGTACAATAATGCACATGTCTATAATGTAAGTTACACAATATAATTCTATACAGCAGGTTCAGGCAGACACATTTCCACAATTTTAATCAATTAAGGGCCACTAGACTTGATCCCAACATAACTTAAGAGCACTTTTACAGTAAAATAATACACATGATTGTATCTTTAATTTCATAAAATTTCTAACACAAGTTACCAAAAAACAGCAGCCTCAGGACAGATAACATGGCTTATAATTTCAATCAATGCAGGGCCATTACTTCTTTTAAGTTACCAAGTTAATATTGATAAAAATTCAATGTTAATACATGTAAAACAAACATATAGAGGTCAGTGATGGAAAATAGTGGTCGCCCTTGAGCCCAGGGCAAGTAGATTTTGGCCTGAGCAACTCAATTTCAAAAGTTGAAAGTCAGGCCGGGCAACTTATTTTTGTTTTTAACAATTCAGTGCAATAAAAATTTAATAACAATTGGCCACCGTGGATCAAAAATGAGTTAAATAATATTCATTATATAGGCGTAGGAAATGATTCTATTCAGGCTCATCAATTATGATACATTCGATCAAGGAGATTAATGCCAGTTTGATTTGTATCTGTACCATATGATTCTAAACAATAGTGAATAAGCAAATTAAAATAACATTTAGGGAGAAACCGCAAGAGTTTGGTGTGAAGAGTGTAGAATAACAAGAGGCCCATGAAGGCCTGAATCGCTCTACTGGCTGGAATGTCAATGGAATGGAAAGTCAACATGCAAGGTAATACTGAAAACACAAATCCTTTCATCCTTGCCAAATGAATTATCAGATGGCTTATATTTTATTTAATTTAAAATTAATAATTGCAACCAATTAAACAACCTACTTAACAGTTAAATGCCTCGGACCAATACAAATTCAAGGGGAGATAATTCTGGACTTTTTACTCTGATGTAACCCATTTTCAATATGGTTCGAGTCCTCATTAATATAAAGACACTGTACAAGTTTGAAAAGAATTGGATGAAAACTGTGGAGTTTATCGTGTAAACAAGAAAAAGTGTAACGCACGCATGCATGAACGCACAGACGTCTGATGTAAGAAGTTATTTTAATCAATTTCTACCAATAATGGCCACATTGGCCATATCAGTTATTTAACTAGGCCGATTGTGACTGGGTTGATCAGGATCAAACAGAGTTTGTTTTCAGGCCCAGTAGCACTGATTTAGTCCAAGTATAAGTAATGACATTATGTTAAAGGGACATTGTAAGTTGTATACTTATTAAGTTAAATCTGGTAATGTTGCGCGTCCGGTAATGTTGTGCACTCCGCAGTCCGCATACTTACAATACATTCGAAGTGAATCACAAATTCCCTGCAGTCTTGAGCGTTTTCATACTTTAAATTAAGAATTCATAAGCCCAACGTGTAATTTAGCATTCCATTGCACAATATGAATATCCAATCATTTATGGTATTTCTTGTTGTTGTTTTCGGCCATTGAAAATATATCACATCAGACGACATTGTAATCATTTCCCGAAATTCATTCAAACCACATTTGGTATGATCTCCACATGAGCAATGGCCTTGTTTTGATATTTTCGATATTTTGAGCCTAAATGAGGTCATTTCACCAAGTGTGCAAGATTAGCGGACACTGTGATAGTTTGAAAATGAGGTGGGTCAGGTTTGTTTTGAAATCAAATCGGACAGTTCTTCACTGAATTAATCAGATATTTTTGTGTTAATTAGCACATGAACTTCTTATTTTCATAATAAATTAAGATATTATGTTGTCAATTTATAAAAGAACATGTTTTTAAACCAATTGACCCTTAACTGCGCAAGATTACCAGACAGCATCGTATTACTATACACACTAGAAAACATGTTAAATTTGTAACATTAAAAACATACCTGTAAAAATTACATCTAGGAATTCTTCTCTTGTCCGCAACATTTCTAATGCAAAATGCCTCCTCACAGAACAGTTCTTGACGCTTATAAGTTGGCAATAAGAAGCTTGTTTGTAGGTCCACCCAAGTTTTTTTCGTATTACTTTAACAGTCGCAATGGACAAGCTTATACCAAATACGTAAAGGATTTTGTCTTGCACTTCAGAGGCAGTAAGTTCGTTATTTTTTCTGTACAAAAAGTTCACAAACTCGTAATGTTCATTTTTCACCTTAATTGTTCGGTGGGTGGGGAGCTGTCGTTCCGAACGCAGTATCGCGATTATTTTTCTAATTCCTCTGTCCGTAATTGAATACGAATGTTCCAATCTCAATCTCTTCGCAATCACCACTGAATTGTATCCAGCAGAAAACAACTTCTTTATTTTTGATAGTAAAAACCTCGGAGTTCTGTAAGGCATTTTATAACAAAATTTGGGAAGAGTTTTCTTTGTTGTTGTTGTTAAACTAACTTCCGCCAATTGCTTGATTTCCTTTAAACTAAACCGAATAAAACATCCACGGATACTTTGCACTATTAGTAGATTGATAATTTCCTTATATTTGAGGTCTTCAACATTTGGAATTTTATATAAAAGATATTATATAGTATACGCATATTTTAGAACGAAGTTAAGATGGCGGCGTTTACGGTAGCTCGCGATAATAACCCCGCCTTTTCACCTCTGCGCATGCGCAGTATTAGCAAAAGCTTGCATTCTAAACCCCGCCTTTTCACCCGCACGCATGCGCAGAGTGCTAGCATCCCTATTCAGCCCTAATAACCCCAAATAACCCCATAAAATCCCTAAAAACCCCTAGACGGGATTGTTAGAGGTTAACCCCTAAAAAAAACCGGATTGTAAGAGATTAACCTAAAAAAATATTCAACCCTAAACAACCCCTTATTTGCGGAACAAAATCCATAACCCCACTGTAGTTGTAGTAGTAGTAGTAGTAGTAGGAGTAGTAGTAGTAGTAGTAGTAGTAGTAGTAGTAGTAGTAGTAGTAGTAGTAGTAGTAGTAGTAGTAGAAGTAGTAGTAGTAGTAGTAGTAGTAGTAGTAGTAGTAGTAGTAGTAGTAGTAGTAGTAGTAGTAGTAGTAGTAGTAGTAGTAGTAGTAGAAGTAGTAGTAGTAGTAGTAGTAGTAGTAGTAGTAGTAGTAGTAGTAGTAGTAGTAGTAGTAGTAGTAGTAGTAGTAGTAGTAGTAGTAGTAGTAGTAGAAGTAGTAGTAGTAGTAGTAGTAGTAGTAGTAGTAGTTGTAGTAGTAGTAGTAGTAATAATCATAATACTTGTAGTAGTGGTAAAACTTCAAATTATGAGACAAAATATGCTAACATTAAGTTAAACAGAGTTATCATGGTATGCACTGTGTACAAGTATTTGAAATTTTACATACCTTCGAAATGAATTTCTTAAATAGATTGAATCGTATCAATGGCAGCTGAATGTTCACATTAGTCATGTTAAAAACATGTTTATCTGCTTGTTATAACCCTAACCCTAACCCTGCTTGTAATAAAGCATTCAACTTGACTTTATCAACAAGACCAACCAGACAAAATGCTGACTCTTGTATCTGTTTTAATGCAGCAAACCTAAATGTTAGCTTTATATAAATTGCTTAATAAAACTCGTGGATCGGACATATTGTACAACGACAGTGAAATTATAATAAAATCAATGTTTTGAATGTAAAACAATTACATATTTTATGTTTCAAACAAAAGATATAATTACATATATACAATTAACATAAATACTGATTTTGAGTCACTTACTTGATCAGTGTTCCCATCATAATATACATTTATATAAATTATTATCATAATAAATTTATATCGGTAATTGTTTTCTTTTACATTTACCGACTTTATGAGCATAGGGGAACTATATGATAGTTATCACTTAAACTACATGACAGAATGCATAATGAATCTTAAAGCAAATATAAATATGTTAAATATTGAAAAACATGATATACCATGATCAACATATCTAGTCTCATCGTACTGATTCAGTCGAGCAACTGCTCAGCGAGCCGCGCCAGCATTGACCTACATTTTGATCTTGTTTTTCCGTAGTGTTTGCAAAAGATCCCCGAACATGAATTACCAACAGTCAATAAAACATGTATTCTTATATAGGTGTAACCTAACCGTCATTAATTTTTCGCCCATCATTTGACAACGTCCAAACCAAAACGAGTTGAATGAAATAGCACCGATTTGAGCTTAGATATTAATTCTTTATCATGTATTATTAATGTAAACTATTTTGAATGTTTAATTATAAGTCACTCATTAATAATAGGAGCATAGTTTATCTCTTATTTTATATTTAAAATTAAATATTGTTTCGTTCACTGTATCGTATATATAAAAGTAGTTCACAATATAACCCGTTCGCATTGCGTATTGGTTATTTTGTTCTATAAGTGTCGATATATAATCAGTTAACTTCATCTTGCAAAATATGTGTAAATGTGGAAATAAACACACATGTATAACCACAATGTGCAAGATATCTAATGTATATAATCATGTCAAATAAATAAATGACGTTTATTGCAGAGTCTTTCTAGTATAAACTTATTTACATATAGTGAAATTATGAGCCACATTCCTCATGCATTTTCGACCGATGAACACTAAAGTAATACATTCATTTTAATATATATTTTCAATGTGTTATCTTACTCAGTTGAACACTAGTATACACACATTATTTTGAACAATGTCAATATATTTATCTCGCTCAGCAGATAATGATTGTTATGTACAAAGTAAGGCATTTTTCAAATAATCGCTTCTGTAATTCGCGCGGACGCCATACAATACGTTTGCAGTATATGCATAGGGGTTCATGACCGGCCAAATAGTATTTAAAAATCATAATTTATTGAAATTGAACTTAACTAGTGCATTCTTGTTCATACCGTTTCGATAAGCAACTACTCGGTTTCTAGATCCTACTGCGGCCCAGTACAGATGGCCGAAGGTTGCAGAAGGATTGATGAGCCTGAAGGGTTCCCCAGACAGGGCAGTTTGTCCAGCCGAAAAGCCGTAGTAAGATGGCCAGCCATAAACAGTTTTGCAGTCTTATATTGATATAGATATTTTTATAACAATTTCAGATACTTTAGATTTATACAGTATGTGCTAATGAAATGCAAAGTGTGGTCTACCTAAACAATGTTTTAATGTATGATGCATAGTGCGTCCGATAAAGGCTCATTGTAGACTTAACGGATAATACCTTATGTCAGGTAGTTGTATATTAAATGTACATATTCTTAAATGTACATTGCATAACACTTATCATGTAATATCCGTTTATTGTATGACATAATGCAAACACTTCAAATGTATTGTTATTGATTTTAAAAATATCAATATCATTTCATTTGTATGACATACAGCACGTTTCTATTGTATTTGATCATATTCCAGATTCAGTGGGAAAATGCCTCCGTTGAGACATGCACTGTGATGAGCTGGCTTGGATATGGCCCAGAGATCGTACAGGCAAGGAGAGACGCATACAGAGAGATTGCCAGGCTTAATACTGCTTTTTACCGTGGAATGGTGACGTGGATATAACGGGTAGCAAGGCTGAGGGACTAACTTGCTTCCTTGAAAGTGATAGGGATAACATGCATATACACAATAGTGTGATTTGTTTCGAATATGGTGTTAATGCTAATACCGTTCCTAGAGAGATAACCGTGTTGAGGCCATACAGCGGAATGTGTTACCACGGACACTGTAGACTGCTACTAGAGAGACGTGGTACTACGGTCTACTCGAAAGTGAATGATGCGTTGTGTGATGATGGAAATGGTCGCGAGCTGCTAAGCAGTGACTTATATGTAAATAACTGGTCGTCATCTGGATATGGAGAAGTGCAGCAGCAGGACCGTGTGGGACCGTCAATACCCTTAACACATCGTGGAGCATGACACACCGACATGGTCCATGCATTACGTTACTTCAGCCCCAACATCCTGTCAAAATGGGCCACAAGACTGCGCCACTGGCCGCCACAAAAGTTCGTTCAGCAAGTTGTATCATGTCCATCATTTCTTACGCCTATTCGATTTAAAGGCAGTGCATATCAACATGTTGAATGGAGAGTGTGTTTCAACGTTGGCGAACTCCATCTGGCGAACAATCTTAATGACACTCAAATTAAATTGTATGTTTTATTGAAAATGGTAAAGGACGATGTATTAAATCCACGTAAGAAAGAAGTAACATCGTACACTTTGAAAAACATTGTATTCTGGATAGCGGAAAATAATCCTCAGTCCTTGTTCACTGAAAAAAGTATGTTACACTGGTTGCATTAAGGATTGGATGCGCTAAGAGTTGCGTTGATCAACCGAGAGCTGCCATATTACATGATTCCAGAAAGAAGTCTGATGGCAGCATGTGGACTGGAGAATGAACAACAGCGTAAATGGATATCAACGATTACAGAAATGATGAATGAAGGCCACAGAATGATACTGAGACTTCCGAAAATTTGACGAGCCCTTGTTTCTCACCCAGAACCATTCCGATGGTTCAACAGGAGGAGAAGGGAACTGGAATTGCTGTCACTAATGTACACTTACAGATATGGCCTCATATCAATGAGCATAGATATGGCCTGCATTGATGAGAATGTGGTGTTTGACGAGATAGATGTTACTCTGCATGAATTACGGAGACGCATGGACGAGATACTGTGGGAGGTTGGCGCGATTATGATAATGGAAGGGAGTCGAGTTAACAGTCTGCGGGATGTTCATTATAACATTTTGATGTAAAACGATTGAATCAATCAAATAACAATTGTTTAGGCACGGGAAACACTAATATATAAATTGTATGAACGTTAAGGATTTTTACTGTATCCAAGAGCATTGTTTGGAAGACTATGATAATTTAATGCCTTTTTATAATTTTTATGTGCAATAAAGATGTTTAATGTGTAGAAGTGCATTTCAAATAGTAGTATATTTGAGTAAACTGTTTAAACAAATAAATAGTTTGCATTTGGCTATAACTTTTAACAGGAAAATATTGTTTGCTAAAAATTATTATTTTAAACATTTCAATATGTTAACAATGTTTTTATAATACATTGTATTATTATACATTGTAGTATTCATATAGTGTGTATGATCGTAGACAAATATATTTATTACTTTCGGAAACAAGTAAGTTCATATCACGTTATGTGTCTTATTAAAATTGAAAGTGGTTACTAACCTTGTGTCTACAAATGTAGTATTGCTTATTTTGTGTATTTGAATACACATGTAAGTCTGTTAGCAATTGAAGTGTGTCTTTCTTAATTGTTTTCCATAAATAGATAACTAAGTGCTATTATATCATGTATGCTGATACTTTTATTTAACTTTGACTATGGTCTAAGTGTGTATACATTTACTAATTGCTTTTTGTTGCATTAGTCAACTGGTAATATTATAATTGCAGTACATTATCGATAGCATTTTTTTTTTATTAGCATAAATTAAACTGATTTTTGTGATCGACAATATGATACAAAATGTATCGAACACATAAATATTGCAGTCATCAATACATACATTTTAATATCTGTATTATGCTGCCTCTTACACGGCTCAAAAACGTTGACGTTACGTCCGATCACAACATACGTGGTGCAGTTCATTTTTAATTAAGTAATTAAGTATTCAAAACTGCTGGAGTTTAACTTCTCTATATTTAGTATGCTACTTCTAAGTGAATATATATTAATACTCGACTAAACACGAGAAGTTTCATTTAAAACTATTATCACCAACAGATATATATGCATCTTTAAGATATGTATCTTCCTCACTAAGATATGTTTTTGTTTTTGAAGATGATAAGATACATATTCAACATGTAATGTTTAAGTGATGTTTTTTAGTGGAAATATTGTACTAGATATAAAACATGATGGTCTCTTTGGCCCAAAGTCTTGTAATACCGTAAGTCTCGTTCTTGTTCTTACTGTTGATACTGTCTTAACTTTAAATATAACAATTGTTTTTACTTGTAATATAGTAGCTCCGTCCATTTATTGTATAGAAACCAGTATTGTCCCTGTTGAGTTATTAAGGCTGTCTCCGTTATAGTTGATATTGTAGTGATTGTAAAAGGACATCAGTTAATGGCTTTTGCCTGACCGTATCTTTTTCATAACGCTATGAATGATAACATGACTTTACTTGCGCAGTATTTATTGTACTTAATTGTTAATGTTTCCAATTGTTATACAGTATACATATCATTATATAAAATTCCCATTTGTTTGTTTCATCACTAACGCACGTTTGCAACTAGCATTAAGTTATCTTGTTAAATGGTCCATTTCAATTATTCCGCATTTGAATTGTATGTACTGTTAATGATGAAGCTTTAAAGGCTTACTATAGCGTTACTGGACTGTATAATTACTCGTTTATGTTGATGTAAAATCAGATTGTTTTGATATCTTGTCAAGATTATTGTTCTGCTTCACGATTCATGTAACCACGTCTTGCTAGAAATGGTCGTTTTGTAGGAGTCAGGTATTTGCAAATCCCCACGTCAAAGCATATTTCAAAACGTATTTGTTGTGTCTTACACATTGCCCCGTTAAACAGACAACACAACTTAAAAGTCATACGAAATAAATACTTTGGCTAGTGCTTCACGGTACAAGTAATTCAATTAAAGTTCATTATTGTTTAGTATAGCAAACCGTTTAAAATCCTAGTATGCCTTTGTCCTAAATTCTGTGACGGCTGGGTTCCGTTTTTTTACAAGTATACAAATGAATTTCGTTGAACATTCGTATACAAGTAAGTGCAATTGCTTTGTCATTGCAAAAAGTTAGAATAAAATATTGATTTGTAAAACACTCACTCTAATAGTCATACAAAATAGACGGTGTCACATTTGATGTAAGAACACATTCCCCAAAACGATGCTCAACAGTTTCTATGTTATGATAGATTGCTACTACTACTACTACTACTACTACTACTACTACTACTACTACTACTACTACAACTACTACTACTACTACTACTACTACTACTACTACTACTACTACTACTACTACTACTACTACTTATACTACTACTACTACTACTACTACTACTACTTCTACTACTACTACTACTACTACTACTACTACTACTACTACTACTACTACGACTTCTACTACTACTACTACTACTACTACTACTACTACTACTACTACTACTACTACTACTACTACTACTACTACTACTACTACTACTACTACTACTACTACTACTACTACTACTACTACCACTATTTGTTTTATTCCATTGATGTCTGTTTCAAAATTAGCAGCGGTGTGTAAATATTGCCGTTACGCAATGGCAATCGCATCGCAACATACGGGTATGGTAAAATTCGTTTATACAATGTGGTTTTGACGGCTATCAAAATCCTTTCATTTGTTTGAAGTATAACATGTTTATATTTAATTCAAACATATTATAGATTCAGTTAGAAAATGTATCCGTCGAGATTTTTTCTGGGATGAGCTGGCTTGGCTACGGACCGGAGATTAGACAAGCAAGGGGCAATGCAATCCGGGAGTTTTGCACGCTCATGACTGCACGGTTCAGTCGAGCGGAAACGATAATAAGTACGGGTAGTAAGGATAAGGGGCTGAGCTGCTCCGTGGAAAGTGGTTTTGGATCAAATGCTTGTACTCTTTAGTGCGATCTGTTTAGAAGATGGGTCAATACTTGCGACTTTCCAAGAGAGACAACCATGCTGAGATCATACAGCCGTATTAATTACCCTGAACACTGTAGACTGCTAATATAGAGACGTAGGACGACGATTCAATCGACAGTAAACGATGCGTTATGAGATGATGGATATAGTCTCGAACTTATGAGCAGTATCTTATATGTAAATAATATATTTGTCGAAAATTGAACACACGACAGACACCGTGCATATTGACCGTGCGGGACCGTCTTTACCTCATACATTCAGGAGAATTAACACTGACATTGTTCCTGCATTACAATACTTCTGCCAATACATGATCAGATCATCCGTGTTTTCGGATTGATTTTCCTGTATACCAGAAACACGAACTAGATTTCGCCTGGAGTACTGTTCTTGGTCATCGAGTTTCGATTCCAGTAGACTAATATTGGCCTTCAAATCCGAGTTTTCGGTAATAAGCAGAGTATTTGCTTGCTCTAGGGCCTCCAGTTTGGAGTTGAACTTAGACATAACACTCGAAACCACGTTTTCTACGATTGATTCAATGTGTGTACGAATATGACTTTATCAACTTTTTTTCGACAATTTAGGACCATGTGTTGGTATTGTGTTTGTATATTTATTAATGTAATATATATATATGTTGCATACGTCAAGTGCTCATAGTATAATTGCAGTTTATTTATCGATTGCAATCTTGATTTATTCAGTATAAACTGAAATGTTGAGCGGAAATATTTACGAGAACGTATTGAACACATTAATATTGCGTTGTGCGATACACACAATTGTCATGATGCCCAATAAACATTGTTGTTGCATTTCTACATTGTGAAACAAACTTAGTATTTCAATTAAACTATTATTGTAGTTCTTTTAAAACTTTGTACGGATACAATTTTAACTCAAAGAACCAGGCTGTAACCTTACACGTTTTATAGGAAAGACAACTGTGTCATACATCACAATTACACAGTGCCCCTGATAAGCCGCCTATCTGCGTTTTTCATCCTATTAAAATGTTTAAATAAGCGAATAAAAACAATATCATGCGTATTGAAAACGCAACTCATTTGACCTTTACGCAAATTCATCAAATTTGATGCGTACGGTACAATAGCTTCAACAAATGCTTTGCTCATTTTCGTTTTTTTTGTTTTATTGTTATCGTAACGCGGCGACACTTTCATTTAACAAGCGCCTGGATGACAGAGCAGGAAAACAGGTTAAGTTATTCAAACGCTTTGCGGACTAGATTTCATAGTTAAATAAAGCGTTTGACCAAATTATTTACGACAACATACATCATTTTCAATCTAACTGAATCCGTTGTTAATTGTGCATGTTGTTGTAAAGCGTCTGTACTTTCGGTTTCTATTACGATGCTTCATATTTGATGCGAAATTGTTGCGCCAAAAAATCATTTGATCGCAAACTTTTTCGAATCAAGATAGCAAGAGCCAATAAGGGCCAAATCATTCGTGCTATCGATTTTTTATAGTTTGAAGTTTATATTATTGCCAGTTTCAATGGTTAAAGATATTATGAAACATCTGTTCATTAAAGTTAATTATGATATATTACAGTATTACTGAATCAATACAAGTGTGCAGCTTAAACAGTAGCAAAGCAGAAATTTTTTAAAGGTATGTATTTTATAACCCTATGTCTTGAATGAAATCACCCTATTTTTTTAAAATCGATGGGTGAAACTCCTGTTTTCAAAATAACTATATGGGGCAAAGATTACATGTGACAATTTTTTATATTCTATGCATTTGTCCCTCTGAATGTGCTTATTACTGTCTATACATATTTTTAATGTGTATACATCCGGGAAAATGTATTTTTGTTACATGTACCTGGCATTGCTTTTCTGTGCCTTAATTTTATCTGAATATACACGTACTATTTGCGTATTACAATTAATACATACTTAAATGATGTATAAATGATGGGAAACATATTTTTTTCTGTAGGTGCAAATTCGCGAAAAACTTACACACGCTATAGCGATATAGCCTGTCCTAGATATTGGACCTATTTAGACGGAGTTGCCTCTCTTTACAATTAAACGAATGCCAAAATAGTCGATGAAGTTCAAACATTCATGGATAACAATACACGATTTGCTGATGTTCTTATCTTTGCTTGTTCAATAGTTTTGTCAACTTGTATTCCTTTCCTAACAATTTACTTCTCACTTCTTTCATTTACTCAATTTATTAAATTCGACAATCAATAGTTTACGGTTAAGTGGGTTACTCCTTATGTTAAAACATAAGATAATTTCAGACTCCTTTTGGATTGAAAACATGTAACTATATTTATTTTATGGGAGCTGAGCTTTACACAAAATATGCTCTGTTCCAAATACATAAACAAAAGTACAACATATACATGCTGATTTTTCATGACTTGTATGTAGCTAATTTTGTTGTTTGGTAAATGACAGCACTGAACTGATTCCTTTCTATTATTCATACATTTGTACACAATAAGTCAATGGAAAAAGGCTACCAGCACATTGATTTTGATTTGTCTTCAAACAAGCTATCAAATCTATGAAATTAAAAATCGATTACTAATGTGAACAATACACTGTATGCAATAAACAACTCATCAATGACTCAATGCATATCAGTCAGCGTTTGGAATAATATAATAGTTATTTAACAAATGGAGAGTCAGTTGCGTAGTGTAGACACAATGAACCCATGCACCGGCGTCAACTGAAGGATGGTGGATTCATTCTACGTGACGAGTGTAATATTGGTTATAAAATAAGCCGCACTTACCTTTTTAACGAAAACAAACCCTTAAACGTAACAAAAATCATCGAGTAAATAAGGCAACGAAGGCTAATTTTTTAAACGTAAGTGTTTATATCGTCTTTGTTTTTCCTTTTGCATAGAATCTAGAAAACAAATTGGTCTACGGAACGGCTTTATTCATCACTACTGTGCTTATAATTCAAATCTCAAGGACGTAACGCACATTGGTGTTTAAGACCTAAACTAGTTTGAAACTAAACTGCGATGCAACGAAGCTAAACAATGATCGAAGACATGGCAGAAGTGATACCGCCTACAAGTATGCATTTAAAGGCAGAAACGAGTACACTTTCTCGCTTTGTTTGCCACTTTAACTAAAAGTTAAAACTAAGTGCAAGCATTAAATATGAGTCATTCTTTGTATTGCGTTGTAAATATGTTCAATGTATGAAAAAATATATTTTCTGAATATTTATCAGGATAAAATGCTATAAGTGTCAAGTCCGGAAGCAGATGTCGTTGTTTTTTCGAAAGTATTCTTTTTTTAAAGTGTAAGGTTATTTTTTATTCATTATATTATACATATGAAATAATGAACTTGCATATAACGCTCGTCTGTTTTTTATGCGACAGTCTCTTATAAAGCATGCATTTGTGTGTGAAACAAATTTTGTTTATCTTGTTTTTATCATATAAGCATGTACAGGTTAAACTATTACTCGCTAAACTCTGTTTGAATGTATCTAATTTATGTATGTGTGCACATTGGGGTCATATCCGTTACGTAAGGGTAGTCAAATTTCAATACTTTTTATACATAACGATATGTTTTTACAAAGTATTATACATATTGAAATACATTTTAGCGAACGCCAACATTTTTTACCAAAATATTCTAGTTTCGTTTGCGGAATCATATCGCTACACTGGAAGTAAGGCGGACGGTAATACCAACGTTATTAATTATAAACGCGCTCATGGTGTTACTGTTTTGATGATGAAAGTAGAGATAGTTTAAGGTTAAGTTGTGAAGATGGCGGTTGTTTTCAATGGAGTGGTTTTCACAGCTGTGATGGAAGTGTGAGTTACGCCGTTGAAAATGGGGATGACGATACCGACGATAATGCAGATGCTGCTGATTAATGGTTTAACATTTAAATGTGCTTGGCCAATGTAAAAAACATGACGCCAGTATATACCAAATAAAACAACTACATGTATTTGACAATACGGCTGTTGATAGATGGTAATACCTCCGGACGGAAGGTAACTGTTGCTTTAAAATCTCAGATGCAATTGTGTTTCTTTCATTTCAACACATGCGTTGTAAAACTACTACTAAGCCAACAAATCTTTTGACAAAGGAATATTTAAGAGGCAATATCCGCTAGTATGTGCAACATTGTGCACATGCGATTTGTCAAGCAGACAAGGTTTGTATAACGTAAATCGATCAACAAAAACGCACCATCATCAGAAAAGAAATGAGTATAATAGCCACATGTGAGTGTGTGACTGTAGTAACATAATTAAACAGTGTCTGTACTTTCGTATTTATTTCAGCGAATGCATAAACTGAAATCAGGCTGAAAAGTTTAAATAATCAGGGTCTAATTTGCAACTTCTTGACCTTTAGTCGAAATATATATGTGATATTTTATACATCGTAAATAAGATGTTGCAGACAAAAAGCTAAAATTAAAGTTTCAGTTCATTTGCGTATTTAATAATGCTAATTTTCTTAAAAACGTGTCGGAATTTGTCGGCGAAATGTCGAACAATTGGCGTGGACATTGTTAACAGAGTTGCATTAACAAATAAGAATAATAGAAAATTCGAAAGCGTGAATTACGTTTTAATATTCCGAATATTGTTTGAAACACATATAATTGCGTTTTAAAAGAATATTTTTAATTCATATAAATTTCATTACCGTTGCAGTTTGTTATATAGTAATATGATTTATTCACTCTGTTTATTGGGCACAGCTAACAAATATGCAGCTTAAACCTTAGCTCAGCTAATATGTTTTCCATTGTACATTATGTTTAATGTATATCATAATCTCTCCTATTATTCAAAGATGTGGTGTGGTTTTACTAAAGTAATCAGTACTTCATTATCATTATATACAATTAGTGTGTCCTTTATTTGAGGCAAGCGACCAATTGCCAAGACAGTACGAAACAACACACTACGCAAAAAACATTAAATAAATATATAGAAGAATTAAGCTGGAGTCATCGCATTGGAACGGTCAATTCAAAACATTTGGGGGGTTTAAAAAGGTCTTAGAGCGCTCACCATCACACTTGGCCCAGCAATATTCATGATACATATACTTGTAAATATAACTTAACCTCATAGCACTGCCACTCAAATGAAACGATAATAAAAGAGAATTAAAACACATTCAATGTAAAAGTGTATTATTCAATTAATCAATTGTAGGAAGGAGACCGAAACTATACGGACCTTATGTGAATCGCATCTCGAAAAGTGGACGTTGCATTGACTTCAGCAAACGTCAACATATCACTGTTGAGGTAAATCATTATTTTTTATTTCTGGCAACAGTCATTTACGCCTGTTTTTATATATATTGCACTCATAATGATGATGATCTTGAGATAAAGAAAAGATGCAATTTATACCCGTCATAAATTGAATGTTCTTAAATGAAACTGAAAGCGGTCTATGTTTTCTACAACGAGTTAAAAAATGAATAGCTTCCCTGTCAACATCAAAGACTTCATTGTGTAATTAAAGTGCATAACAGGTCAATGATATTATTTAATGCGTGTTTTATTTATATAAAAGGTATCTCACTATATGTGTGATACAGAAATCAAAGTCAAACATTTTAACATTAAATATTATATTATTTAATTTCAACTCTGCTGACACTGGGTTGTATTCCAATTATGTCTGCAAAATATGTATATAACTGAACACATACTGTCGCCTAAATCATTAATGTTGTATTTTTTATTGTAATGTGTAAGTACAGCTTGTTAGTACCGATGACATTCACATGGACAAAATATGCCATATATGTAAGCTTTTTTAAGCCATAGGTTTTCGAAAACAATGACTACATACAGAACGGACAAGCTTTACTTCTACCGAAGAACAATATTTGTCTGCTCTGTTACCTTTGACCTCATAAAAATGTTTATTGTACTAAACACGCCGACTCATATTGCTAAACATCTCTATAAATGACTGGTATTTTGATTATCTGTAATGCGGGTGCAGTTTTATAATGGACAACATCTATTATGGCTAATAAGTGCTGTATTTTGACCTTAACTGACTTTTACCTGTCGTGAAGGTAGCCACGAGAGTTTTGCTCAGAGCGCATCTTGTCACGAAGGGGATCATTTTGCTATTTGAAAACCATTATATATGTGTTCGAGATATAATGCGGATATACACTACTTTGATAGTTCTGTATTTTGAATGTTTACCTTATTTCCTTAAAAGCATCACGTAGTCTTGCGCGTGACGCACATCTCATACAAAGGAACCATTGTGGTCAGTAAGTTTGAAATACTTTAATACATTATTTTAAGTTACAGTCGGAAAAAGATACAAGACATAAGACAGACAGACAACTGTGTTTAAATAAAGGGAGAGGCACAAACGTGTGTGCACTATTAATGCTTAAGACTAATATTCTTTCAGGTATACATATAATGATCAATATGCCGTTATATCAATATTTTCTAAAGACAACAAATTTTACCATACTTGGTTTCAGTGTCTCATGATTTATAAGTAAAGGAATTTCAAGAAAGTTGGGGCTCTAGATGAGCACTAGCATAGACAGCACTTCCGCCTCCAATTGCGGCTTCACCTTCAATTATACATTAATCCGTGCTTTTTTTATTATAAAATATCATGTTAACGATTTATGCGATAACGGCAAAATGCAAGCAGTTGTTCAACTTTATTATGATGCATTATCACCTCAGGATACTATATTCGTTCATTTCAATACGAAAAATAAAGAAAATACTGATTGCAACTTAAATATATCCTTCCGATACACATTGAAAGCACAAACGTAAAAGGCATAACGCTACTGACCACGTTAAACGCATTTCATTTATGTTTGCATATACAAATTTTGTTTGTAGGGCCTTTATTATGTTAAATAGTTTTCCAAAATGTGTTATTGTTGATAACACCTTTAGAGCAACTTGTATAACTAGATGTGTATAATCCTTCATGCATGTTTGATAGTCAATACATGTATTTACTATGATGAATGTCTATTTTTGTATTTTGGCTTTATCACCGCGTCTACATCATGTAAATGTCTTACTACGCAATTGCAATACGCACTTAACAGTTTGTTTGATTTTGTTTCGATGACCTTTTTTTGTCAAGCGCATTACATAATATATGCCATTACTGCGACTAAGTTTATCGTTCTCAAAAAAAAGTTATGTATTGCATTCAACGAGTCTTAATCTCGATAAAACATGGATAGCGCCCTCAAATAGAAAATGAAATATCACACTTTTTTTAAATATACAATGTTTTTGCATTGAAACGGATATGCCCGAAATCATGTTATTAATTTTCACTTCTCAGAAATATATAACTTTTAACACAGAATAAGCACAAACTAGCAAGAGTCCAAGAGAAAGTTGTTACTTCATAACTTAAAGCAATAACGAAGTGTCCCTTACTTAAGGAGCTTTCTTAACACTGCCCAGGTTTACGTCCTTGGTATTAAGGGGAATACAATATCATTCGCAATCAATCACAAATTCATTCACTATCAATCAGTTCACTACTACTACTACTACTACTACTACTACTACTACTACTACTACTACTACTACTACTACTACTACTACTACTACTACTACTACTACTACTACTACTACTACTACTACTACTACTACTACTACTACTACTACTACTACTTCTACTACTACTACTACTACAACTACAACTACTACTATAACTACCACTATTACTACTACTACTACTAATACTATTACCACAACTTCTACTACTACTACTACTACTACTACTACTACTACTACTACTACTTCTACTACTACTTGTACTACTACTACTACTTCTACTACATCTACTACTACTGATACTACTACTACTACTACTACTAATACTACTACTTCTACTACAACCACTACTACAACTACTACTTCAACAACGACAACTACTACTACTACTTCTACTAATACTACGACCAGTAATTCTTCTACTACTACTACTACTTCTATACTACTATTACTACTACTACTACTACTACTACTACTACTACTACTACTACTACTACTACTACTACTACTACTACTACTACTACTACTACAACTACTACTACTACTACTTCTACTACTACTACT
>NC_068356.1:52058057-52158057 GCF_020536995.1 Dreissena polymorpha | reverse complement strand
GTATTGAATATTCAGCTGATATATTTCATCTTGCAATTATATATTATACATACATGTCAAATAATATATGTTCAAATAAGCAATGTTTGATAGTTTATGTTTCAGTTTTCAAGAATGTTAATTTTTAAAGTGGAGTCATCTCAAATGTTCATCTTGTTCATTGTCCAATTAATACTGTTCAATGAATGAAGAAACTTAAATTTTCAAAATGTACAATACACATGTATTTGTATTTTTAAATCGCATACATAACGCATAAAACTTACAAATGTGTAACAGTAACATTAACGGACTGCCAATTTCCACTGTTAGCATGTAAACATAGACTGGTCTACCTTTACACATTGCAATGTTACAAGTTTACTTCTGCGCATATGTAAAATCGGTTTAACAACACTCTACATGGTGAATATTATTGGCGGTCTTTCCCTTCGTATATCGCGGTGGACGCGTCAACATTAGTTTTCGTCTTAGCCAGAAACCAATGATACTCTTACATGCCGGGAACCATTGTGACACGAACTTTGGTTACTGTTATGTGCAGACGTGCACAACAGATTGAATTTGGAATTAGTAATAAACAGTGCGAGTTGTTTATGTTGCGGCTCAGTTAGAATGGATTATAAATGTTATAAAGCACCATTCGTCTGCGTGAACTATTTGATGCATTAGATGCAGTCGTGTATACCATATGGAGTTCGGAATACAGTTTTTTAGTGCAGATTCGATGCGTTAGACGCAGACATTCACACCATATGGAGTTCTGAATACAGATTTATAGTGCAGATTCTCTAACTTCTATTTACCTGCGTCTCTGTGTTTCTTCGCATGTTTTTATACGGGTGTTATAGCGTTGATGAAGTAATGAGCACCTATAAATATGCATCCAGATAACGTTCGCATCGTGCTTATAATGTTCAACACGGGTTTATAATTTATTCAGTGGGGCATGCGTATTCGGGTGCTTACCGTGATAAAGTGAGGTTAGTTGGAACAAAACTTCAAAGATGGCGTCGTTTCTTGGGTTTTCTGGAAGAAATAGGTGATATTTTCACCCGGTAAGACCCTTTGTATTTATAATTATTTTAAAAGAATACGCCCTTTCGGCTCTCCTGTGTTTGTGCTTCCCTCGTTTTTTTTTGTTTCAAGATCGTAGACGTCGGGATAAAAAAGTTATTGAAAGAAAACCGTCCACAAATCTGTTGTCTCCTCACGTGACGTTCGAGAAATTGGATGTACAAATATAATTTTATATTATAATACACAGTATTGACGCACGTGTACGGTAAAATATAACTAAAACCATGATTATTTCATTTTCCGACGCCGTTTTATCTCGCATCACTTATTTATTGCCAAAACCTATCGGTTAAACTCCTCTTTTTGGAACTTACTTCCTTTTAAGCACATTTTGGTACATGACTTCCAAATGACCAACAGTTATTTCATATGTGAAAGAGATTGACACGATATATCTACCCATAAATTATTATATGTGTACTTCAATATTATAGTTTTATAGCATATTATGTAGTGAAATATACGTGTTTTCTTAATCCTTTTACTGTACAATTATAAAAATGCTGTACAAAAAAAACTGCCGACAAACTGAATCAATTCACCGATTTTAAAGAAGATGGGTAGTGGGGTAGCTGATGTACGAGATAATAAAATGTTTATCAGCCCTTGCAGTAATATTTTAGTCATTTAAATCTTTTTGATGTGTCGACCTTATTATGATATGAAATTTTCTTTAACCATTCTTTTACTGTCTTTTCAGATGATAAAGGTTAAAGGCGATAATAAGTGCATCTTTTATTGCAGTATTATATGTAATTAGGAATTAAAAATTAGCGGACTGGGATACCATGCCCCGTTCATGGACCACATGAGTTTAAATGTAGACTATGCAAGAAAGAGTCCTTCAAAAGAGCCGGACTAAAACAGCAAATAAAACAAACGAACCAAACAAAAAAATGTACAGCTGATATATTTAGTGTTTTTTGTTTTATATTATTATTTCTACTTAGACCAGTCTGACATATAATAGCTATGAGTGCTACTTAACCCATCTATGCCTAGTTGACCCTCCCATCCTTCTCAATCGGATCAATTTATTTCCAAAATTAGGGATGCCTAGTATATTTATTTCTATATTTAGAATATTTCTTACAGAAATTCCTTTAAGCAAACAGCGCAGACACTGATGAGACGCCGCATCATACGGCGTCTCATCTGGGTCTAACCTGTTTGCCAAGGCCTTTTTTAGAGACGCTAGGCATAAATGGGTTAATTACACGTTTCGTTCCGTATAGGTCATGATGCTAGTTTCTCACTTTTTTATGAAAATAAGCCATTATCTGTGTTACGTCATTTCTTCCTGCGATGTCTCTGCATACATTTTCATTTGTATTCAGCATGATAAAAAAAGATTTGGGTCGGAATGAAATTTCCTCAATACAACAGTCTTAAATAATATATATTTACATAGGTATAACAGAGAGAAAAATACATGTATATATGGATCACTTCTACTGACATCATATCGTGAATTGCATTTGCACAAATCTTTCTATCCACTACAAATTCATTTTTTGCGATTATAATATAGTGACCAACTCAGAACTGGTTTAAAAGAAGCTCGTCCAATATGTGTCACACCAAAGGCACATACATGTATCAGTATCGCTATGGTAAACGCGTCAAATGTCATTGTATTAAATAATCAATTAATATTAAAGTTTGCCTTAAAACATCCACCGATATGCATCTTCTAAGCAAGCGTCATGTATTCCGAATCGCAATAATGGCAGTATTTGGTTACAGCATCCTCATACTAGTATCGAACCGAGTCTACCCTTTTTAGTTTTTCATTACACTTCTATTGCACGTATATGTGATTGTTTTGTGTGTTTAACTGATGTGGTACTTCGACGTAATCTTTTGTATTTGATTGATGGGTTTTCATGTACCTTTCGCTTTCTAGAGCGGTACAAACTTCGTTACGCCGTCTTTTTAAATCTTGGCATCCTCAACATGCATAAATGGCGTCCTGATATCTGTAAAAAGTAAGCATAGTATTCCGTTTAGTAATCATAGTATTCCGTTCAGTAAGCATAGTATTCCGTTTAGTAATCATAGTATTCCGTTCAGTAAGCATAGTATTCCGTTTGAGGCATATTCAAACATAAGTATGTTCATATGTGCTAAAACAAACAGATACGAATTACACTGTGTTAATAAAACCGTCGAATGTCTTATATTTCACACACTAAATTTTAGCGTTGAGTACGCAATAAAACATATAATAATACAAATTAATAATATAACAATTAATAAAAAAAAGATAACTCTTGATTTCCTTAAGTGAAAATGTTTTCCAAAGCATTCGCACCAATGCGGAATTTAATCACGACAGTTATTGAGCATTAAACCTTCTTACATAGGAAAGAGCTGTTTATCATTTGAAAGTCGGGTCCCTAAAGGTGCTTAAAAGGAAGTTCCAAAAAGGGGGTTAACCCGTTATAATTCGGCATTAAATGAATTAATATACATAAAACACGTCGAGGTTATAAATAATCGTGATTTATGTTACATTTTACTGTAAACATGCAACAATACTGTTTATAATGATATAAAATTATATTCGAACATCCAACATCTCGAAGGTCAAGAAATTAAACAGCAAATTTGTCGACGGTTTTGCATCAATAACTTTTTTTATTCCGACGTCTACGGTATTGAAACAAAAACCCAAGGGGAGCACAAATACCGTAGAGTCGAAAGGGCTTATTAATTTAAAAGAAATATAAATATAAACTGGCTTACCGGGTGAAAGTATCCGCTTATCATTCGCGAAAAACACTGAAACGACGCCATCTTGGAAGTTTTTTTCAAACTAACCTCACTTAAACGCGGTAAGCTCCCGTAAACGCATGCCCCCCTGCTTATTGTTCCCTATTGATATGTGTTCAGTTTCGCGAAACACACTGAAACGACGCCATCTTGGAAGTTTTGTTCAAACTAACCTCACTTAAACGCGGTAAGCTCCCGTAAACGCATGCCCCCCTGCGTATTGTTCCCTATTGATATGTGTTCAGTTTACATTGACATGCGCTTATACGTATATAAGGCTATAGTTGAAACCTATCAATCTGCGTCAACAAATTGAGTGAGCTTATACGCTATTTATGCATGGGATAAATCATGGACTTCTATTTATGGACAATCTGCGCGAATACGAGTGTTATAGCGTTTGGAACAAATGAGCGCCTATTAATCTGCGTCCAGACCACGTTTTTCACATCCTGCGTTATATTCGGGTTAAATAATGATGGGTAACGGTAATCCGCGCGCAGTTAATATTCACACAGGGTCGTACATTTATAGAGCTAATAGAACCCTATCGATCTGCGTCGATTCGACACATTCAGTGTGCTTAAATTCTATTAATTGCATCACAAAAGTTATTTCATTTTATGTTCGTCCATAAAATCTCCGCGTGTTCTTATACGTAGTTTTTTTTACAATTTTAGAACCAATAAGCACCCCCCCACCTAAAAACACTACAGCATCCAGACAACGTCCACATTGTGCTTATACGGTAGTATATTATGCTATTTATCTGCATCCAGTTAACATTCACATGCGATTATCTGGTCTTAATTGCATTTTGAGCTGATGTTACCTAATCGATCTGCATCGAGTGAATTTATTGAGGTTACGTATACGGTATCAATTGCATCAACTAATAAACTTCTATTTTTCTGTGTCCATAGAATATTCGCATGTTCTTATACGGATTTAATAGCGTTGGTGAACAAATGAACCCCTATTGTTATGTAAAAACCTGTGAAATTCCACGTGAAGGTAATTTGCACGCGTAAGGATTGAAAGGGTATCGCAAGATCCCCGTTGATATTCAATCGATAATAGAATCTGATAAGATAACGCATGCAGATTTGTAGTGTTTCATTTTGTCCGTTGCAAGTAAACCCATATAAGAATTTGAGAAATGCCATTAATTTGGACGATTGTCGAAACGCATGCAGATGTATAGGGCGTTATCATTGTTCTGTCGCAAATTGTTTAAAAAGCTAGGATATGCCCTGCGAAGGTTGTCGAAATGCATGCCGATTAATTAAGCTTCATTAGTTCTAAATCGTAATTAAACTAATATAACAACCTGAGAAATGCCATGTGAAGATTATCGGACGCGTGCGTGAACCTGTTCAGACTTTTAAGACGCAGATGATTAGCGTTTTTTATTGTCAAAATTTACCCCATTTAAGAATATTCTAAGAGTGTTTAGACGTAGATGATTAGGTGTTCATATCGCATTTAATGCAATACATCCCTTGTAAGCACTCTCTATGTGTTCCAGCAATGCAGATCGATAGGGGTGCATTAGCTATATAACATATTTTTATAATGTGTAAGATAATACCTTGTTGATGAAAGTGTTTTTGAATTTATTTCAGATGACCTACTGCACTTTAACAATGTGTAAAATAAATCATGTGAATTCTTTATATGTGGTGATTTTAATGCTAGAGTTGGTGAGAAACCAGATTTTGTTTTTAACGATAATGTTCGTGTTTGCCTAGATGGTTTTTATCAATATGTTTATTTGCCAAGATGTAATTTAGATAAAACTGTAAATGAATATGACAAGTTACTGCAGGATTTTTGAAATATCAGGATTAAGAATAGTGAATGACAGACTTGGATCAGATAGAAACATTGGAAAACACACACTTGTATGTGCACAAGGTTGTAGTTCTATTGATTTTGCCTTTTTGTAAATGTAATATGTTCCCATATATTGAGACATTTGAAATTTTAGAACCAAATACTTTATCAGATCATTGTGCTGTAACTTTTAGCCTTAAAAGTTAAGTTTTTTCTAGATTTTTTTTTGCTGATGATAAAACTTTAAATAATGCATTTGAAAATGATGATAAATAATGACCATTTTTGTATAAATGGGAGGATGAAAAGAAAAATGATTATATTAATGCAATGAATTGTGACAGTATTAGAAATACATTTGATACACTTTGTATTAATATTGAACAGTCTCAAAATAATGGTGATTTAGATAATTGTATAAGCTCGTTCTGTGAAGTGATTGAAAATATAAGCTCACCATTATTTAAAAGGCATTGTACTGACAAAACATGTTTTGGAAACAATAAGGATGCAGCATATATTTACGATGAATGTAAATTTTTAAAACTGAATTATTATAAAACCCTGAATAAGGGGGTGGATCGTACGCAAGTAACTGGCGTGGCGTAAGTGAGAAAAATAGTAACTGGTGTTCAAAATGGCGGTTAACGGGTGATTTTTGAATGTTTTTGACGGAATTTTTGAAAGGTTTGTACATTTACCATATTTATTCGACATTGTCCTTACGCGCAGGATGATCTACTGATATTAATTTAACCTCGGTATTAATCCTGTAGAAGCATTATTAATATTTAAAAAGTTATTGAAGACTTTATACGCAAATTCCTCATTGTTTACGATTGACACGGTTCATTTTATGTGCATTTTTAAACCATATATAAGGGTTTCTCAGCAGTTTTCATGAAAAGGTGGACTCAAGAGCCATCATAGTTTACCTTGCATCAGCACCAGGATGCTTCCAACAGGCAATCGCAGTATATGCATCAAAATTCGAAAATTAAACCCCATTTCAATAACTGGTGAGCACAACTGGTGTTTATTCAAAAGTCAGAGTACACAGAAAAAAAGAAAACATAATAAAATACGCATGTTTACATTTGCTTTTTAAATAAGTGATGCGTTACTATAATTTGTGAAGTCACAATAAATTGGCATAGAAGAGACATAAACGATATTTTTTTCAATTCACGTGCGGACGTATTGGTTTCATGTGTGCACAAATTATTTCAAATGCTCACGAATGGCTTTTTTGTGCGCAAATAATAGTGAATTAGTGCGCATGTATTCACCTGTAAGTACACACGCACACACGCTTACGTGCGCGCCTATAAATGTTTATGTGCGCATGCTTTAAACTCTGCGTTCGCTCGTTTTGCTTTTTCATTGATCTATTTATCACATGCGCACGTATTGCTTTTTTTTCGCTCGTATTGCTTTTTATTGCGCACATATTGATTTCTAGTGCGCATGTATTCATTAGAAAATTCCTTCGTATTTATACACTCTTCCGTGCCGCAAGTATTCATTTTAGTCCAAATAATTAGACGTATTATACCGATTACGTCTCAACGGTTTACTATATTTTTCTATTGCAAATTGATTTCAACGTATTTTTCAGTTAGTCTTGTTAAGCCATTGCTAATGCATAAAATTATCATTTGTGAGACATCCATGAGAACGATTACCCTTTACATGTGTGAGAAATGTGCAAGAACACCACTTGTGTAAGTTAAGAAAAATGGGTTATTCTTTAATGCGGAATTACTTTGAACTAGATCAAATAACACAAGGGGCTACACATGAGTCATCCCGAATAAATCACGGCAAAAGTATCCAATCATACAGAGAAACAAGTTAATTATAACCGGCCAATGACGTTAAACTATGCAACTTTCAACTTACACAGGGCCAAGCCTATATGGAAACAAACAGTGGTAGTGTTTTCTGACCTTGGATAGCTTTACCTTTTAGTTTTAATTAACATTTTTCTTATGTCATTAGAACAATATTGTCTATTTTTATGTTCAATAACTTTTGCATGATTATTTTGCGCTGTTATATGAATTTGCAGCTGCCGACATGAAGTTTCCGACATGACTTCCTGTCGGAACTATTCAAATGTCCTAGCACGATATGATGTGGATGTATATCATATTTGTAGGAGTAGTATTCACTATTACGTGCGCACGTGACCACATAAGTGCCCAAGTATTTGAAAAAAAAATACCCATGTGCCCGATATACCGTCGTGAAATAGTTTAAACCTTCCAATAACACAAAGAATCCATATCGTTCACATTTTTATTAACTGTAATACTACACACAGTTAAGACACACTTATTGTTCATGAACAAATGAGTCGCGTTCTGAGAAAACTGGGTTTTATACATGTGCGTAAAGTGTCGTCCCATATTAGCATGTGCAGTCCGCACAGGCTAATCAGGGACGACACTTTCCGCCTAAACTTGAGTTTGGGACTTCCTTGAAACTAAAAATACCATAAAAGCGGAAAGTGTCATCCCTGATTAGCCTGTGCTAATCTTGGATGACACTTTCCGTACATGCATTATGCCCAGTTTTCTCAGAACGCGGCTCAAATACAGAGGGAGTCATTGAATGTGTATTCCACGCAGTCTAACAACGTCATTATTAAATCTGTGAGACTTTAATCATATATAATAGGAGATTTATTTTATGCGTTATTACAGATGGAATCGTCCAACGGAGATCAAATTGAATGCGAAGTGTGCGGTGTTGCATTATCATGTGCATACTCTTTAAAGCGGCACATGCAGCTTCATAGTGATTCCACATACGAGTGCGATTTTCCTATGTGCGGAAAAACATTCAAGTGTAACAAATCTCTGCAACGTCACACCCGTTACCACACCGATGGTCCAAAAGTCTGTAGTCAGTGTGGGAAGGAGTTCACAACGACGTATTGGCTTTACAAGCATGAAAATGAGATTCACCGAGGCAAGGCATCGAAGCATTCATGTACAGTGTGTGCGAAGCCATGTCAGTCGGGATACGCACTTCAACAACATTTGAGTTCACATTCAGATGAAAAAAATACACATGTAAAATATGTTCGAAGTCATGCAAAACCCCATCAATTTTTCGAATACACAAATGCAGCCCTCCGGACGATGGAGAAGGAAAGCATGCAACATGCACCAAAACATTTCAGACAATGAGGCTGTTGAAACAGCACATGAATAAGCACGATGCTTCCAAATTGTCTTGCCACGTCTGTGGAAAAATGTTCAAATGGAAGCATTGCATGAAAAATCATGTTAAGCAATGTGGTGTGGAAATTGATCAAGGGTAATTCGAACACCCTTTATTGTAAAACTACAATTTTTGCCACTGTTTCACTATTTACTTTTTCATTGTTTAAATTGTTTGTTGTAAAGTTGAGTGTCAGTTTTAGCTTAATTAGCGAAATTCCTATTCAAACCAAAAATGACACTGTTTCATTTAATTAATTTGACTTTTATCGTCGTTTTAATGTTAATAATCAGGAAATCAACACTGACAGTCTTTTTGAAGTTATTTTTCTCGAGTGTTTTGAAACTTATATGCTTTGATTGTATGACATGTTTTAGGCCATAATTTTGACTGTATTACACATCCGTTCTTTTATAAATAGGATAGGAAAAACAGATTTTAATAATGATTAAATTAAGTTATCACAGTTGATTTAAAAAAAACAATGTGTTTACAAGCTGTATGTTCTATATTAAGAGTAGACATTCTGGAAATGAGTGTTTGTTTTTGTATACGCGTACTTGTTTTTGTTCTTTTTCCCGATATGTACATTCCAATAATATGTGATTTTGTAAATTTGTCTGTGATTATAGTACAAGGACACATAGATAATCAAAAAACATGTATACATAGTGTTCGGATTTCGGGATATTCATTGTTAATATATTAAAACATATTTTGTGTTGGAATTCATGCAAAGGTTTTATATAGTATGGATTTTGGTGCTAGTTAAGTTTCATATAAGTGACATAAACCGTACATTAATAACGTGATAAACTTTTCTAGTCGTTTAAAGTTGGCATGGAGTCTGAGTGTGTTCACATTTTATTGTGATAAATATCCCCCCCCTCCGAACCGCTGTGATTATCATTACAAATAGTAATGTGATTTTATTTTTCATTATTATTACATTCGTAAATAGTAACACAGTGTGTGTTAATACCGAGGGTCGTGTTATGAGAAAACTGGTTATAATGCATGTGGGTAAAGTGTCCCAGATTAGCCTGTGCAGTCCGCACGGCTAATCAGGGACGACACTTTCTGCCTAAATTGGATTTTTCCTAATAAGATAATTCATTTAAACGAAAAATGTGATAAAAGCGGAAAGTGTCGTCCCTGATTAGCTTGTGCGGACTGCAAAGGCTAATATGTGACGACACTTTACGCACAAGCATTATGTCCAGTTTTCTCAGAACGCGGCTCCCGTGTCCCTAGTCATTTTACATTTATTTTAATTTATTTTGAATCATTATTTAAATGTTAATAAACGTAACAATAAATATAGTACATTTTATAATGTCTTATTTGTATGGAACAGTTCATGTGTATTATATTATACAGATTCATGCATTAATGTAAAACACAAACATGAACAGTTTTACCAGCAATTCAATTTATAAAGAAAAAAACGTTAATATTTATAGTTCGCTGTACTTGTCTCGCGGATTTAAGCCACAAAACGGGTAATACAACTTTTAACCGTGTCACACAAATATTAGTTACTTTTAATCTCATACTGATCAACATTCCGAGAACACTTTAAATAAGAAAACACGCCTCGTTGACTCTTGTTATTTGTCTCTTATGCACATTATCTGACAAAGCTTTTGCATGATTTCCGGGAGACAAATATTGTTCCCAGATTATTTTAAAGGGACTATGATAACTAAAGTGTATTCATAGATATAACAATGTAAGGAATAAAATATAGAAATACTCCTTTTAACTTAGACAAGTCTTTACCAAAAATAGCACAATACCAAATGGTAAATGTTAAATTTAAACAACTCAATCACTGAAAATGCCTTTATAAATAAATACAAAACATATTTTAGCATCATGGTTAATTATTCAAGGACAATTGTGAAGTTACCTCTAAACACATATATCAAATGTGGGTTATTCTCCATTCACTATTTGCTGAGATAAGTTGTTTGGAGAAAAAAGAGGGATCATATTCCTTAATGATAATAATTATTAAGTCATTATTACTTGTTCAAATTTTCAGGGTTGTACGTTTACTTTCTAAATAAGCAAAAAACCAATACGTTTGCATTTTATCACCTAAAATTGGCATGAGGCTAAAATTGTAATGTATAACAATTACATGTTCTTACTCGTTTCAGCGTGATACGCATTTTTTCAAGTTAAGATTAAGAATAAAATATACATCTGTATGCTACTGGTTTACAACCGGCATCGTTCCTGAAGTTTAATCATATCCAATCTGAACCGCACAAAAAGATATTGAACAATGTTGCCTTTTTTTGCTATACGTATAGTTGTTCTGTTATAAACAATTGCTTAGCAGTCTTGTGTTAACCCTGGGCAGGTAAGCAACTTGCAAAAATATGTTTTAACATAAATATTATTGTATTACATTCGACAATACCTTAACAAACACATATCTGACTATTTTACAAGACAATTATTTATAAATTTTGTACGGTTATATAAAATGTTGACATTTCAGAAAAGGGCAAACACTAAACAACTCGTATTATAAAATAATGTCATGTTCAAATACTGCTAACATGAAATTATATCCGTTGCATTACTTACTCTGCTTATACAAAATAATTTATGTATGATTAAAACAACATTTTCAATATGAATACCTTTTTAATGTCAAAGTCACTTTAATTCTACTATTATGAAAAGAGCATTATTTGTTTTATTTAGAGTTTGTTTAAATCATTGGATGAAATTCCAAGTCTTAAAGAAGGTAGTATTTTTTATTCATTAACTTTGAAGTGTTCCCGTATCGACTGAACCCCTTTCGGAATTCCACCGAGGTGGCTTATTGTTCCCTTCTTTCCTTTGTGCGGAGCCCTTATGTCAAACTCATGGTTTCTGAAACATAAGTGTTTGTAGCATAGAGAGAGAAACCCAAAAATGCATTTAAATTTAAATCATGCGTTATGATGTTCCCGAAGGAAGATAGATGTATATAGTCTTTGCACCGTCTGTCGGTCTGTACGTCTGTCCATAATTGTGTTTCCGGTCCATAGCTTTGTTATTAATCTATGGCTTTTAAATCAACTTGGCACACATGTATAGCACAGAGGAATGGTAACGCACAATACCCAGGCCCCTATCACAAAGGTCAATGTCACAAATAGCCTGTCTATGTCATAATGAATAATTTTGCATTGATAGGCGCGTCCTGTCTATATCTGTTCCATTAATGGACGGATTTTAAAATAACCTGACTCAAATGCAAAAGAACAGTATAGCGAAATGTCGCGCGGAAGATCCAGGTACCTACGTCATAGGTCACAATCACACTTAGACTTTCAAGGTCATATATCATGAGTGTGCATTTATATGTTTATCCGGTCCATATGTTTGCTATTAATGTAATTATTTAAATAACCTTGTCAGAAATGTCGCTCACAAGTTCCCAGTGCCTGTCTCAAAAATCAAGGCACGCTTAGACTTTTAAGGAGTGTGCATTAATAGGTGTCTCCAGTCCGCATGCTTGTCATTCATCAATGGAATTGAAATAGCTTGGAACAAATTTGAAGCGTGCGTACGACTCATGTCCATTTCTCTAATATCATCGGGGCCATGTGTCATCCTCTGGAGACAGTTCTTGTTTTGTTCGTCTATTTATTTTAAATTTGATAGACGTGTCATTGAATATAACAATAGAAGCATTTAAAGATAAATAAACAAAAGGTGCTTATTATACCGAGCAACAATTCGTGTTATCCTCGAAGAGTCCAATGCAGTGTGGCTACTGTCAATTTCAGTCGGACGCATCTCCTCCGTGACGTCATCAGTCGTCTCGTAGCGGCGTGCTTTGGTTCTCTTCATCCGAAACGAACTGGAATTAAAATAATGTTTAATGAAATATTTGCAAAACACTTTTATTTTTTCATTATTCTCAGTTTGTAAACTGATTATGAATGTATATAAAGCAGCACAGATATTTATAAAGTTGTCACTATCTTCGAACGTCATAACTATACGATATACTTGTCAGTTATGTATTGCACATACTGTTTCTAGACTTTTGTATAAAAAAGCAGTAATAGTTTTAAATACATAATCTAGTTCAGACAAAAATACGCCTTATGTTCATAAAGATGTTGAATTCACATTAAAAATGTTAAGAACGATCAACGTTTTTGTAATCAAGTGAATGCTAATTCGATCGTATTTTAAAATGGGCAATACGGCTAATTGTTATTAAACGTCGATAACCGCGGGCGCGATTTCAAATTTGACAAAACATTATGTTTTTTCTGTGATCTACATTTAGATTAACAAATATTTCTTGTATTATTTAAAATTATGTAAAATAATTATACTATAATGTATGTGTACGTACCGACCAGGCTTTAATCGCATAGCATGCAGCTGAGAGATCTTTCCCATATCTGATGCAGGCATAGCATCGGAAGGAACGCCGTTACTATTTGATGCCCTTTCGGCTAGTTCACCCATAAAGTTCTCTGCCACTAGTGTAGAAACTGACCGCCAGTTGTAGGCACTTCCTTTTACCAGTCTGTATATGTGCATCTATGCTACAAACAAGCCCTACGAACGTTACTCTGGGGATCCCGTTCACGTACTGAGAAGGTGGATGAAATGCGGCGAGGTCATACCTGTTCATCAACCATGCTTTTAGTTTGAGTGATCTTACACACCTTTCACCTGGAATAACTGGCTGATCTTCAGCCTCATGACACTGACGCAAAATTTTACAAAAGTGCGCTTCAATGTCGTGACCACCCCTAAGCAGTTCTTCTTGCACATCTTCCGCAAACATTGTTCTAACGAAAGGGTCTCTTTGTTGATGTAATATTTTTCCGTCGTCTCTTACCTCTAACATTGCTGGGCGAAGATAATTTTTTCCACTCTGAGCTACTTGTTTCCAAGGATCAATTTTTACATCACCAAGTCCATTTTTGATCAGCTTTGACTTCCGGAGCCCGTCTTATCATCGATCGTACGATTTATAAAATCGCAGCGAAACAAAAGAGCGTACGACCACCTTAAGATTTACCGTACGACTGTATTATCAAACACGTCGTACGAACTTGACAAGTTACGAATCGTAAGGAAATAACGCATGCGCACTAAGTCATCGCTTAACTCTTCACGATGAAGGTATTACGCGAGTAACTGTCATAACAACCAGACGAACATAGTTGACAATGGCAGAAAAGAAAAGAAAAGAAAAGGAAAATCAACTGGACAGAAGAAGAAAGAGAGATTTTAATAGAACAGTGCACCAGCGAAACTGGCCGGAAGATCAACCTAAAATTTAGCAACGAAATATCGGCAAAAGATAAAGCCATTTTCTGGGAAAAGACAGCAGAAAGGTATCGTATAGATACGATTTGAATACTGTCATGAACACTCCAATTCCTTTTTAATCACATAATTCCTATTACAATTTAAAAACAAAACGTGTTTTGCAATTGATAGTGGTTTCATCGTTTATAGTCTCATTACCATTTAAAAAGGGACCATAGTCAATATTACATTTACAGGTTACTTGCTAGCCTAAAGTTACTTGCAGGCATCGACACAAACAGTGTCCGGGGAAACCGAGACCCCCAAATTTTGGTGAGGGACACCAGTTTTTCCCAGGATTTTGCTCCAATTTTAATAGGCAGGGTTCCCTCTGGAGACCAAACTGTAGAATTTAGTGTCAAGCCCACATATGGCTATTATTATTTTTTTAGAATTATAAGGAATGATAATTCTAATCAAATGGTAAACATTTTATATTAGATATATCTTGTGATTAGTTTCCTCCTCACTATGCGATAAAATGCTACATCAGGCTCGATAATTTACTGTAGTTGTACATGATGAACGAATGACAAAGGCGTTTCAATGATTTGTATCTGTGAATCAAAGACCTAGAATAAATTCTAGGTCATTGTGTGAAAATAGTGGATTAATTATCAGTGAATTATGTGGTAGGTTTTACTAATTTGAAAAGATAGTTTATGATGCATCATATATCATCTTGTATGATATTTTTCATTTAACTTTTTGTCAGATACCAAAATTTTTATTATGTTTGTTGAATTTTGTCACTTAAATTTTATGAAAAAGTATCAAATGTGTAATTCCTGTGTTTTTATTTTCTTTGTTTGCTCTTTTGATAGGATTAACAGCATATCAATGTGTCAGCGCACTGCTGATGAAGTGAAAAAGAAATGGATTGACACAAAGGTATACATCTTAGTTTTTACTTCATGCTTAATTTCAATAAAATATGTTACATATTTATATATATATAATATATATACACAAACACACATTTTTTAGTCATTTTTTACTGGCAAGAACAAATGGACAAACACAATACAAGATATAAGTTTTTTGGTGAATTTGCTAAAAATTGTCATACTCCTAGAGTTACAACATGCAAAAACAATGTTATGTAATCTTAAAAACCTAGAATGTTTAAAAAAAGAATTTCTGAGATGTTACTTTTGCAATACATAGTATAGAATTATTATTGGCAATGTCATTGATTAACCCTTAGGCTTTAATTCAAAAGATTCTTTATTTAATAAAACAATAGTTTATGGTATATAAATGACCCATAATAATTCATATTGGTTCAATATATAATGAATGTGATATAACATGGGGTCATAATTTTTTTCAGTTAGAACATCACTCTGATAATTATTTTGTTATTTCAGTCTAGTGCAAAGAAGAAGGCACAATCTATGAAAAAAGAGCTGGGCAGAACAGGCGGTGGGCCCTATCCAGGTGGTCTGACAAACCTGGAAGAGAAGGTATTTATGCATGTTCTTTCTTTCTTAATTATTTCAGGAATGATGACATTAAACATTATATAGTTTTTATCTATCGAAATGATAACATTTATTATGTTAGCTGAAGTGATTATTTAATAAGAATTTCTATTTAAAACCTTTTTTAATCATTCCATTGACATTGTGTTACCATTACTTAAATACTTAAGTTAACATTTCTTTAAATTGAATTTTTGTCATATGACATATTTTTATACATTTAATACTTTAATGTATCCGTTGAATCTAACACTCTATATCAAAAGAAAATTAGAAATTAAGTGATTGATTTATAATTATAATTTTAGGTTGTAACAGTTATCCCGAAGTGTTCAATAGATGGAATAGTGAATGCTATTGATATATTTGCTGGTAAATATGCTATTTACTATACTTAGCAAATTTCTTAATAATATATGAATCTTGAGTACTTTGCCTATGATATAGGGTCTATTGTACACAAATTTAATTGCAATTGTAAATTATGTTTTGGATTATTGTATTAGTTCAAGAATTGTATATCATATTGTGTCTCAAACTGGCGATAAATGTTTCATTTTTAGCTAGACTATTATATATGAAATATATATAGTGGAGCTATCCTACTCACCCCGGGTTCGGCGTTCCCGTGAGCGTTTGAATGTTTAAGTTTGCGTACCAACTAAAATATTTCCTATGTCACATGATATATGGCTTTAATATTTTGCATACTTCTTCACCAACATGACCTCAACCAATAAACAAGAGCAGACAATTGTATCAAGTATTTTGTAAGACAAATGGCCCTTTTTCACTTAGAATATGCATCTTATTGATAAATCCATGTTAAAGTTTGCGTTATACCACCTCAAATATTTCTTATGTCCCTTGACATATGGCTTTTATATTTTGCATACTTCTTTATTAACCTGACCCAAACCTATAAACAAGAGCAGACAATTGTATCAAGTATTTTGTAAGAATTATGGCCCTTTCTCCACTTAGAATATGCATATTATTGATTAATTTATGGTTTAATATTTCTATTATGTAATGGTATTTTCATACAATTGTTCATATGCATTTTAATTGAACTGTTTGTTGTAGATGCTCAAGAAGGAGATGTTCCATCAATATCTAACAGTATTAGTGGTATGTTTCTTATTTAAACAAGATACAATGAAAAATATTAATAATGGTACAGAATATCAATAACACTTTTTGAAGTTTTATAACGGGTATATGTATGCAACACTGAAAGTACATTGTTTATTCAGTTGTCATTAATGAACATATGTAAAAAAAATTGATTCATACTTATGATATTAATATTGATGATCTCTACCTTATAGTCAAAAATTCTTGTTTTATATTTTTTTCCACTTACATTTCCCCCAATGAGAGCCAAAAATATTTATGAAAATAAAAAATATATATAATGCAAATTTTAAACCATAAACTTGATTAACTTGCCTGTGCATTAAACAATTTGCAATTTCAATTTTATTTCCAGAACCAGTCCAAGGGGCATCATGCCCAGCAAGAGAAGTATCCAATGAGCCAGGTAAATTTTGTTTTCAAGTATTAGCATGTAATAGAATTGCAAGAGAATGTATGGTATATATAATTGCAAAATTAATCATGTAGTACTTTAACATGTTAATGATTAACAACTGTTTGCCTTCTAACTTGACAATTCGAACAAATCAGTTATGTTTATGTACATGTTTTTAATAAAAACATTTAATTAATTTGTAGAAACAGAAAGAAAAGCATCAGTGTCTGAAAAAATAAAGAAAAGACAGAAAATGGAAGGTAAATAGTAATTAATGTAATATTTTACATTTGAAATACAGTTCTAGATAAAAGATGTTTTTTAGGAATTGATAACCACATTTTATGCAACAAATCAAAATGGATTTTATAATTCAGCCTAAAAAAATGGATATATTTTGTTTCGACATGATTGTCCGTCCAACATTCTGTCAGACTTGTTTTTTATCATTAAATTGAACATGTTTGTTATCTTACATGTACTTCAGTGATTCCTACACGGAGTCATGTAGATGACTTCGTCAATTTAATTTATTTAAAAGAAATATATGGGTTTTGTGCAGTGTTTATGTGTATTTTTAGCATACTCTTGTTGTGTGCCTTTATCATTTTATAGGCATGACAGTTTCCAGTAGCATTTAACATGTTTTAATGATTCTGCTGTTGATTACAAAAAAGTTTCTGTCTGTAGAAATAAAACAATTTTCAGGTGACCTTCATAGGGCCATCATTGACTATCTTGTAATGGAATTGTTGACTTTACAGATGTATCAGCAAGCAGTCAACGGGACATGATCGTCAAACTTGAAGAAGAAAAAGTTTCCCTACTCAAAGAACTGATCTGTGCACATCTTGAACAGACTGCGCACTTGCAACAGCTAACAGCATCTGTTAACAAGCTGACTGATGCCATGATCAGCAACAATGTTATGTCAAGTTTTTTTAACTGATATTTTATTATAAATTAAAGCTGCCTAAAAGATTGTTACAACAGATGCCTCTTAGCTGTTGCAAGTGCCCAAGTGCATATACACAATGTTATATGCCAAATAGTTAAGCTCTAGGCCTTGTGGCACAATGTGCACAGGTTTGATACAAAATAATTTTCATTAATAATGAGTTGTTGTTAGTAGAAAAACAAACACATACATAATTATGGTTTAAAGTTATATATTTGCTGGCATAATACTTTTAAATAAAAAAATGGCAACTCTTTTTTTATCACAAGATCACTCATTATAAGTTAATAACTAAATGTCATATTTTGAAAGGTCATTTGAAAAATGTGTAACTATAACAATGGCTGTTTGTAAATCATGCATGCCCCCCATATGGGCTGTCAGTTGTAGTGGCAGCCATTGTTTGAATAATTTGTTTAACCTAGTGACCTGAAAATCAATAGGGGTCATCTGCCAGTCATGATCAATTCACCTATGAATATTCTTGATCCTAGACCTAATTATTGTTGAGTTATGATCAGAAAAGCATTATACTCTTTCAAGTCGCTGTGAACTTGAACTAGTGACCTGAAAATCAATAGGGGTCATCTGCCAGTCATGATCAATGTACCTATGAAGTTTCATGATCCTAGCCGTAAGCATTAATGAGTTATCATCCGGAAACCATTTTACTGTTTCGAGTCACTGTGACCTTGACCTTTGACCTAGTGACCTGACACTCAATAGGGGTCATCTGCCCAATCATATTCTATGTTCCTATGAAGTTTCATGATCCTAGGCGTTAGCATTCTATAGTTATCATCCAGAAACCATTTTGCTATTTCGAGTCACTGTAACCTTTACGTTTTGACCTAGTGACCTAAAAATCAATAGGGGTCATCTGCCAGGCATGAGTAATGTACCTATGAAGTTCCATGATCCTAGACCTAAGCGTTCTTGAGTTATCATCCGGAAACCATCTGGTGGACGGACCGACCGACATGTGTAAAACAATATACCCCCTCTTCTTCGAAGGGGGGCATAAATACAGTAAACTTTTATGTAAACAAAACAGTTCATATCAATTTGAATTGAATTGTTTAACTACAGCTATACAAAATTACAACGTGCTTATAACCAGTCATTCAAAACATGTTAATGATTGCCTGTCTAAATGAATGCGCATTGTCATCATGCTCATTTAAGACATCCTCATTTGCCAGCTCATTCACATGGACTGCATCTTGTGGTTCCTTCACGTTGAACGTTATGCACAGATTATGCAGCTTCATACAGGCCACAACAACATGAGAACTTTTTGTAGGGTTGAATGGAAGTACACCACCAGATTTGTGTAGGCATCTGTTGAAACAAGTTATGCTTACATAAAAATGAGTTTCTTAGTTAATTATGAAACATGGTAAAAACTTAAAGGGACTGTCAACCACAAATGACTACCAGGTAACTACCAGTTAACTATAAGTAACGCCCGTAGATTGATCATCATGAATTGTATATATTATATATATATATATATATATATATATATATATATATATATATATATATATATATATATATATATATATATATATATAATGATCAATCTACTTGCGTTATTTATAGTGTGCATATCGTTATGTAAACTATTTTCGCGATGTACTTTTGATTTCACATTGCAAAATTTTATTACAGAATATAATGACAATAACAACTTTTTCAAGTAATGTAATATACCATTCGTGATATTTTTATCAATATAAACTAATATTTGTAAACAAATACGGTATTTTTTAACTTTTCTTTTTTCGTCATTCGTGGTTGACAGTCCCTTTAATTGTTTCTGTATGAATAAATTGCGTAACTTATGTTATTTTCATAGATAATGATGTTAAATTTTGCTAACGTTATTTAAATATATTATTAATAAAGATAATGATCATTCACATAAGTTTTGCAGGTTTTCTTTAATTGTAAATTTTAATATAAATGCATGCACGTACCGAAATCTAGATTTCAGCACACCAAACGCTCTTTCAATAACCACTCTTCCCCTGGCATGGTAATTATTGTAACGCCTTTCAGACTCTGTCATGGGATTTTGTTTAGGTGTGAGAAGATATCTTCTCAGGCCATATCCGCTATCCCCAAGCAAAATTCCTGCATGTGTTCTTTCCAGGTGTTCCTAAATGCATAAAAAATCATTTTGGTAGGTTAATTGGCTTAATTTATTGTGTGTATGTATGCATTTCAAAGTGTGAATTGCAACAAAAAATAACTAGAGCTTTGTCACAAACATGACGAATACCCCCACATTCTGCAATGACACAAAATATTTCGCATGTTTTCTTCACAAAAAACAACGGACACTGGTGTTTAATGTTTAAAACGCACTAAGTGACCCTGTGACTTGAATTAGAGAGAGGACACTTAATACGGACCTACCGACCGGCAGACAAGTTTACTCCTATACACCCCCCTTAACTTCGTTTGTGGGGGTATAATAAATCCATGGACAGCAAAGAAAATTTATAATTTTGTATATATCAAATGCAACCTTAGTGTTGCTGAATACATGTAGATAGGATTTTGAAGAACCATAAGTATGGTACAAAGAGTGCAAGATGAAAAAACAATTATTTCAGTACAATTTATTTTATGGTTAAAGCATATATTCTTATAAACTGAAGTCTGAAATAAAACTTCCTTTTTTATGCCCTGCAATTCGAAGAATGTGGAAGGGGCATTTAAATTCACCTTTGTCTGTTCATCAATATACACTATAAATGTAACCTGTTGTAAATACATTAACTGACAGTTAGTATTAATATGCATTAGTGTTTATTATTGTTCCTTTGTTAATGTAATTTATTTTAAATTTGGCCTACAATGTTAAATGAAATGATCTTCAGAATAAATATCTGAAGGGACACAGTAGTTATGAGCCTTTTTTGAAACTCGGATGCAGGAAAACCTCTGACGCGGTCCCATCCCAACCCCCATAACTTTTGACCCAGGGGTAAGATCATAATAACATAACTGTCACCGCCGCACATATGCTCATAGGGACCATGTGTGCAAGTTTCAAGGTTCTTGTTCTAATAGTGTAGGAGGAGATAGCGGCCAGGACTGACGTAGGGACAGACAGACAGACGGATATCACCACATAATCCCCACTTTTTCTCCTAAAAGCGTGGAGATAACAAATGAATTAACATACAGTGACAAAATGAACAATTGAATTTGTGTTTTTAGAGTTTATACCTTTAGACCACAGGTGTTGAAAATGGAAGCATCATGCTGCGAACCTGGCCACTTTGCAACTACATCTATGAAACTGTAATCAATAATACTAACATATTTTCAATCCATGTACAAATGTGACTTATAGCCTATAACAAAATAACGAACATTATATAGAATTAAAACATAAAAATGTACAAATTGCTTAAATCTTTTGCAATTAGTTTTTAAAAGTTGCAAGGAAAGATTAATTTTCAGTGTTCACATGGTGACAACACGGTGCAAGAAGGACTCACAATGATCATCAAAGGTTAACCATGCATTTGATTTTCTCAACAGCACAATCATCAAAACGATAATTATTTAAAGTTCATAACAAAAAATATGTCTCAATTGCTTAAAAAATAGTAAAATATAAGTATATGATTATAGTGAAGAAAAGAAATCATACTTCATTCGAGAATCACAAACAGCTTGCACATTGATGGCGTGAAACCCCTTTCTACAAATATATGCCTCTTCATTTTCGGAAGGGCCTAGAATTGGAACCAAAGTCCCATCAACAGCACCGAGAACGTTTGGAATCCTACACCGCCTGTAGAAGTCTTGTTTTGAGAGTGCCATAGCGCCATTTTCAGTTGGGAATCTGAAATGATTCAGCTGATCAACATAGTGTGTTTCTTTATATATATTTATATACATTTATGTATATATAAGTGTACTTATATTAAAGTGAATATATAACTCTTTCTTAAACTTTAATATTTTTAAGTTGTATGATTAGCTTACATGAATTACGGGACAGTCATTTTCATAATTGGCGATATTGGCAAACAAAATACTTTTTTGACGCCTAATCACCTGATATTATGTAGACGACGATTCAGGCTATCAATGAAAACATGGAAGCATCGAGCTGCTGTAGGCTTACTGACACCATGAATATCTGCAACCTCAGAAAAAAAATCACCCTTGCTCAAGAACCGAAGCCCGATTAGAACCTAAAAAAAGAAACAAGTCACTTAGGCATGATTGGTCATTGTTGGCTCGGGTACTACTTACATGTACCCCGTGTACTCTTATAGTATGTTTACATGTACCCCGGGTATGGTCAATATACTTAAACGTACACGGTTGGTATTAGACTCACTGTATCCAAGTTGTATTCCCGCCCTTAATCGGATGTCCTCAAACACTCAAATGATTACTGTAAAATGATACTGTTTATGTTAAACAAACATATATATTTAAAAAATGTATAAACATGATTGTTTGAGTACGAGTTCTGATAATATAAAGGCCATTTAACACAAAATGTGAATATAATTAAATTAAAAAAATTGACGACAGCTACCAATTTAGCATTAGAACTTCCAGGTACGTTTTAGTATATTGATGTGCCCCGCACATTGTTGTTGTTCAATAGTTTACCATATGTATATCATTTACATGTAACATTCATAATTTGTTTAATGTACTTACCTGTTTACTTTATTTCCTGAGCTACACATTATTCAATTTATCTGAGTGTCCACAGCTCCATTGTTTTGTTGATAGTAACAACTCACAAATACATTTTACCTCATGAGCATATTGTATAATCAATCATTTAGGCAAAATGTAGAGTGAATTGCTTACGATTTCAATATCGTATTATAAGAATACATTGATACCGCAGTAAAATCAAATGAAAAGTATGAAATGGTTGGAATATATGATGATGCGTTCACCTTTGCCAAGAAATATTCAAATAGTATCGCTAGAATCCGAGTTTGACACCGTCCGAATAACACAGTTAAATAGTTCATGTCTTTATGCCGTTTATAGACATAATATATATGCATAACCCACAACAGTACCTGTATGAGATGCAACACATAAAGAGCATTTTTGTTACTTGGCGCTAGATAATGAACATTTTTGCCGGATCGTTTGATGATACTTAACATAACTTTATTTAGTTCTGGCTACCATAACTTTAAATGTCGCTTTTTATGATTTTTGACTGGCGCGACTTTATACAGGCCTGTCAATACTATGTAAACTGTACGCTGAAGTTTCTTTAGCTAAACTTTATTTTGTTTACAAACACAAATTGATCCATATCTACAAAACGCATGTTTATCAAAGACGATTCCCAACAGTTCAATTGGTTACAATGCAGTGAACATTTCTTTACATGCACCCGTAAAATAATTTAGTCTGTACCTGAGTAAGAGATGAGAGTGAGTTTGATCTTTTTGTCTTCGGTTCTAAATCTACCCTCAATGTTTCATTCAGGTACGTAATCGCTTCTCTGCTCAGTCTGTATCGTGCGATGATTTCTTCGTCTCTTAATTCATCCAAAATATTCACACGTTCACGGAAAACCCTTTGTCTGCGTCTGTTTTGCTCGTTTACATCAAACAACGCAACAAATTCCGCCATATTTACGAATATCGCAATATTTGCGAGTGCCAAGAGGTAGTCGTAACTTTTTAGGCAAAATCGTAAGATTTAGGTAAGATGGGAATTTTCATAAGACACTGTAAAATCTTAAGAAAATCGTACGACGATCTTAGCCGTTTCTTACGATTATCTTTGGCGTACGATCGTTGATAAGACGGGCTCCAGATTTGTATGGATGTGCGTCTCATCCATTACCCTTACTTCCAATTGCTGACGCTCGCCAGAAAATTCCGGTGAATATACGGGAACTAATGATGTACTTTTCAGAAACGTCTCTGTGCGAACATTGTCCTAGTCCTGTTCAAGACGGACCTATTCTGATACGTGCGAATTATTCAGCCATTCACTCTTTTTCGTTGGCCAAATACATCTTGCAAACGATATTGCTACAGCTTCTTTCGGGTATTCTTTTTTTCTTAGACATTTCAGACAAAGTGAATGTAACGAAGGTATACAACGATGTTTCTTTCTTGGCATCAGTCCCGTGCCATTTTTTTGTTTAGAGTTCTGAAGAACTTTCAAAATGTTTTCATTATCGCCATAAGCAAGTGTTATAACTGTTTCCTAAGCAACACGGTGTTTATCTTCTGAGATAAGTACAAAAGTTGACTGTTTGCGTGCATATTCTTTCTCGTTATTGGAACCACCTGTCTCAGAATCACTGTCTTTGCTGGTTGAAATATCATTAGACTCACCGGATGAGTGTGCTACACTTCTAAGAACTTCTATAACCTCATCATCAAAACCCACAGCATCTTCCGTGCTTATGGTATCGGAAAAATCTGATGAATTTGAAGCATGTTCATTTGACCCATTGTTTTGTTTCAAAGTCGCAACAGCTGTTACAATAGGCGGACACAATTCGTTTGAATTATGAACAGCAAAGAATTGTCGGATTGTATGCAATCCACCGTTAGCCCTTATTTCCGCCTCTGTTACTATCTTATAATTCGGGAGTTGGAACATGTCATCGATATGATCGATAATTTGTTACTTCGTCATTTTCGTAATGTCGGACCATATCTGTCTTTGCAAAACGAATAAAGACAGGGGCTTATCATCGCTGTCGTAGTCTTTAAGTTTGAAAAATTGGCCATCAAAAGTTATACAAGGCACATGTATGTCGAATTTCTTGCATTCGTTCAGCACTTTGTCCAGTATTTTCCTACTTGTCGGAATCGTCAAACTATACCCTTTATACAGGTATGCAATGGGTATGCCATGGTCTAGTTCCCGGTGCCGAAGTCTATTCATGTCACTAAGGAGGTACACGAGTACCTCAGAAGCTATCGGCTTCTGATATTGATACGCTTCATTCAATAGTTTTATTGCTTTATGGGTATTTTCAATCAGGTCGTTTATGTCGTTCAAACATTGTGTTACGTTTGTGACATCACTTTGCTGGCGATAGTACATGTCATGCTCATCAATATCTTGTTCATTTCTCGGAAACGCATTTGATAATAGGGAGGGAAATTCACCAAGGAAGTCGGCTTCGTCAGCAAATTCTTTAATTTCCGATTTCGACGTTTTAGCACGTTCTGAGAGTTTTTTTGGCTTCATAGGCACGTCTGCATAATACACATCAATGACTTCATCAATCACTGACTTGACCAAATCAGGTTTAGGCCTTAAACGAAACACGATGGTTGATTCCTTGGATCAACTACTGTAAATGTGTTCCTCAGCACGTAGGACGTGTGTTTCAAGCAGACACTGGATAATCTGTCTTTCTTTTGGTTTGTAAAACACGGGTGTATTTCCGAAAAATTCACTGCAAGGACATTTAATTTCGACTGATACTATCTTACCATTGCATCGAAGCGCTCCGTCTGGAGAAATTACCATTACAGGCGTACCGTGTTTATCTCTAATATTGTGTGCTCCTACCTCATAAAATGTAAAGTTAGGATAAAACACTGGCATTATTTTTCCAACAATCGTGGCTATTGCGTTTATTTCATTGGTAGATCCGTGGTTCATCGCCAATTTAGAAGCTTCCGAAACCTCCTTTGTATTGGGCTTTGCACACAACTTCAGCTCAAAGAAGTCTTTTTGCACCTTCAAAGTGTTTAAACCAATACTATCATGAGCAACACTTCCAGTTACTTTTACCAAATCACGTAATGTAAACCACTCAGGTGATCTTTGTTTAATATATTCGGAAGGTAATTCTTCTTTCTCAAGTTTATTTTGCATTTCTCTGTAATTGGGTTGTACTGTTCAGTTACATAAGTCTTTCTTGTACAAATATCATACATCATTTACTATGGAACATGCACTAGATACGCCATCTATCGTGTCAAGCAGGCCTTTCATACAAAAGCGAAGCTGAAACATACCTGTTTTCATTTTGTTTTCATTTTGTTAGATACGAACTTATACTTTCCATCATTCGTTTCCTTCAATTTCTTATCAACAGACTTAAGATATACTGCCTTTTTAGAATATGCTATGCGTAGATCTTAAATGACACTGCTTATTGCACTAATTGCTTTTGTACTAGATTCAACATATTGCAGTCTAGTGTTGTCATTGTCGATTTGCATTATACCAGCTTTACCAGAATCTAAATTCTGTTGAAGAAAATGCTTGTATTGTTCAATTACCATCAATATGTAATCTTGGTTTTTTTTTATGTCATGTTTGCCGAATAGCAATTTATTTTTGTAGATTTAAGTTGATTTGTTTTCTGCGCCGAAGGGGATTTAAGAAAAGTATCACTAGCTTGGTGTTTTGGTGAAAGGAAACGTTTCCGCTTTGAAGATGTCGGTGTATAGTTAACCTTTTTTGCATAAAAATCGGGTGATTTAACAACGCATTGTCGTTTTGCCGAAGGTGACTTAATAGGCGTTTTTGTTCGATCAGATTGTACAACATTGCATTTCGACCGTTTTTTGTACAGGCTTAGACGACTCTTGGTTTTGTACCGTGCCATTCTTCAAAAACGTCCCCTGAAAAGTACATTTGTGAAGTATTTTGATTTGCTTTCGGTTACACAACCTGCAAACTTAAGAACTTTATTGTGTTGATTTGTTCAAATTTAAATTTATACCGTAACGTTAACAAATATCGTTCACAAATATTTTATCATACACTTTTGTATAACTATTTCGTGTTTTATCTCGGAGTTTATTATGCCCTTTATAAAACAATTCATATACCAATGACATACCATACAAGTTTTAAACCAGATACAAGCAATGTTTTTCGCGTTTAACAGCGAAAATAAAAACAAATAAGTAAACAATTTTAATAATCCGCTGCCGGACACAGATGCACCCTCACCGCAAAAAGGGGGCCTTGACAACCATCACTCAATCATATGATGACATTTCGAACGGAAACCAATAAAACACTTAGTGTCATAGTGACCTTGACCTTTAAACTAAGGACCTCAATATCAATACAGGTCATCTTTTGTCCAATGCCAATGCACACGTGAAGTATCAAGACAATCGGATAACTCGGACACGACTTTTACACTTATTGTTACAGTGATATTGATCTTTGACATAGCGACCCCAATTTTAATAGGGGTCATCTACTGGCCTAGGCCAATGCACATGCGAAGTATCAATCCATCGGTTCATTCGTTGCCGAGCAATTGATCGAAAACAATATTCCTACTTATTGCGACAGTGACCTTGAACTTTGACCTAGTGACCCAAATTTCAATAGGGGTCATCTACTGTCTAAGGCAAATGCACATGTAAAGTTTCAAGCCAATCGGTTAAATAGTTGATAAATTATTGATCGGAAACAAACTGGTTTACCGACAGACAGACCGACAGACAGACCGAGCAACCGACATCCAGCAAAACAATATACCCCCTCTTCTTCGAAGGGCACAATTAAATACTATTATAAAAGATTTTTGAAAAGCAAATACCGAAACAGTGACGATATACGTTTATTCTACCATGTCCCGATTTATCAATTAATCATTCATGTTTCATATATAGTCATATAATAAATAAACATTTCGGCCAAATTAAAACGTATTGTTATGTGTAGCTATGTGTACAAGTAGATGAGAAAGTGGAATCACCGGTAAATGCTCTTAATAATCACAAACGATATATTCATGTACAATAGATTTGTCTTTATGACAAACAAATAAATACATTTGCATTTCCCTGGACCATTTGACCTTTTTTCACAATTCACTGAAATTAAAAGAATTATAAGTAGTCATCAATATACCGATGGTATCTTTAAACGCAGAAAGCATAGTTGTGAGGAATGGAATTGTAACTGAACAAAGGCCCGTATTCACAAAGGTTGAAAGGCTAAAATATAGACTCAGACTGAGATTTTCAATCAATTATCTAGCGATATTAAATCATGCTTTAATAATGAATGAAAAGTGGTATTTGTGTAAATCGCTTTATATTAAATGTGTTTATTGTATGATACGAATTGTAGATAAAATGATATTTTGATTCTATTTTAAGTCTGAGTCTATAAATCAGACTTAAACGTTGGTGATTTCAAGCCTTGTTTTATATACACATACTTAGTGTGCTTTTTGAATAAACACCAGTTACTGAAAGAGGGGGTACTGTGCTCACCAGTTATTAAAATAGAGTTTAATTTATGAATGTTAATACATATATTGCGATTGCCTGTTGGAAGCATCCTGGTGCTCATAAAAAGGTAAACTATAATGGTTTTTGAGTCCACATTTCCATAAAAGCTGCTGAGAAAGGATTTAAACCGAGGTTAAACGGATATCAGTAGATCATCCTGCGCGTAATTATTATGTCGAATAAGTATCGTAAATGTACAAACCTTTATTATACTCCGACGAAAACATTCACAATTCACCCGTTATGCCCGTTAACCGCCATTTTGAACACCAGTTACTATTTTTCTCACTTACGCCACGCCAGTTACTTGCGTACGATCCACCCCCTGCTGAATGTATACATAAACTTTACTACAAATGAAAATAGAAAACATACGGCGAATTCAAGAATTTTTAATAAAAGTACAATTCGAAAAAAGAAAAAAAATTATAACAGATATCAAGCACTGAAACTATAAAATGCAAGACTAAGTAATGCAAATATATATTGGAAAATGTTAAGAAATACTAGTGTTAGAGATAATAAACACAACATAAAAAGCAAAGATTTTTTTAACTATTTTAAATCAATAAATGATCCGAATTCTTCATTTTACCAACACGATGAAGATATTTTCTCTTTTTAAACACATAACTTTAAATGATGAAGTGAATATAATGTTTAATGAATTAAATGTATCATTTTCTGACCAAAAAGTTATAAAGGCCTGTAAACAAATACACAATAGAAAATCAAGTGTTCCTGATTATCTACTCAATGATTTTTTTTTAATGTGGGCTTCACAGTTGTAGCTTTTAAAAAGTTGTGTCTAAGTATTTAATAAGCTGTTTGAAAATGGACATTTCCCTGTTATGTGGAGTGAGGGTTTTATTGTACCATTATATAAAAGGGAAGCAAAAATGATGTTAACAACTTCAGGGGGGTTACATTATTAAGTACATTTGGACAATTATTTACTAAAGTCATTTACAATAGACTGAATAATTGGGCAGAAAATTATCATGTTTATATAGAATCACAGGCAGGTTTTAGACAAAACATGGTTAATATTGAAAATATTTTTGTATGATATGGTGTTATTAATTATCTACTAAATGAAAAAAGAGATTGCATGCTGTATTTGTGGATTTTACTAAAGCGTTCGGTTATTTGGTTCGATATATTATCTCGTATAAACTTTTGAAACTAGGAGTTCGAGGAAAAATGATAAATATGATTAAATCTATGTATGTTAATGTGAAATCAAGAATCAAATTAGGTAATAGAATAAGTAATGAAGACTTCTCTTGTTTATTGGGAGTGAGAAAGGGTAAATCTTTATCACCGTTCCTTTTTCTATGTATTTGAATGATATTGAGGAACATTATATGTTAAATGGTTTTTAATGGGATTGATATTGGAATGTTGAAAGTATTAATGTTTTTATATGCAGATGATATTGTAATTATGGCTGAATCGGAGGAAGAACTTAATAAAGGTTTGTGCTTGTTGGAAGAATACTGTGAAAGGTGGAAACTATGTGTAAATTCAAATAAAACTAAAGTTATTATTTTTTTAAAAGGTGGACAATTAAGGAGAAATATGAATTTTGCATATAAAGGCGGGCGAGGTTATAGAAATTGTAAAATCTTTTACATATTTAGGAATTGTATTTACCACGGGAGGATCATTTGCAAGTACTTTTGAAACTCTTGCTCGACACGCTTCAAAAGCGGTTTTTAAATTAAATTCATATTAACTTAATTGTCTTTCAATCAATATTCAAACCAAATGACAGTTATTTGTTTTACCAATTTTTTAATTATGGTTCAGAAATATGGCGCTTAAATGAATCGATGAAACTTGTGAGAGTACATTTAAGTTTCTGTACAAAATATTAAGTGTGAAAATTCAAACTCAAAATAATTTTGTGTATGAAGAACTTGGTAGAACATACTTAATTGTGAGACGTGCAGTTACTGTTATAAGGTATAGTCTTAAAGTTACCCAATAAGAAGACCATAAATATGTTTAGTGCATATATTTACATATGTGTAACATTTTGATAAGTAAACCAAATATGCAAACATGGGCTAAATCTGTTTTTAACTTGCGGCAGTCCTTGGGATTGCATTATGCATGGATAAACCAAGGAGTAGGTGATGATAAGTTATTTTTATCTACTGTTAAATCCAGATTAAATGATGCTTTTATACAGAATTGGATGTCTGAACTGAGTAATTAATCAATAGCAGTAAGTTATTATCTTTTTTGTAAATTTGAATCCCAGCCTTATTTAAATGATGTTACTATTGATAAGTTTAGGTTTAATCTGTGCCGACTAAGAGTATCTTCACATAGATTAGAAATAGTCAGACAGATGGCATAAACCAGAATATATACCATACCAGGAAAGAAAATGTTAACATTGCTATGTCTTGGAGGATGAATTTCATTTTTTGTTTGAATGTTCCATATACAATGATATTATAAAAAATGTATGTTCATCAAGCATTTATGCAAAGAAATGTCTATACATATTATTTTAAGTAATATATATGTCAGAAACGTTTACTTCTCGCTGTCAATAGCGCTTTTTATGTTAACATTATGTTGAAATACGTGTATCTTTTTACAATATATGTATAGAACATAATATAGTTTATATATGATCAACCATGCCATGAACTAGTATTTATTGACGACCCCTTGAATGCATTTTGTTTGTATAAATATATTCAACATACATGTGTAAACGTGGACTGTAATGTCTATTGTATCTTGAATAAACCATATAATGCACAATATCGTATAAGCATATGTCAATATCAACTGGGTGCAGATTTATAGGGCTTCCATTAGTTCTCAATCGAAAATAAAAAATATAGCAAGATTGTACGGATGAAGATGAATATAGTTTATTGAATGAAAATCATACAATTAGAAGGCGAATGATGTTTATTGAATAAACATCATACAATTAATAGTTCAGTCGGCATCTAAATCTGTTTCGGAGAATACACATTCCAACAAGCTAAACGTACTCGATTTCTGATGACGAATACACACTGGAATATACGCTAAATTACAGTCTGCTATATAGAATCTGTTTTGCAAGTCTGCACATAACATTAACCTGTTAAATGTTGAATTGTGATTCGTCGACTTGTGCTCTGAACAGTTGTAAAGTTTAAACTTGTTAGATGCTGACTTGTAGCAGATAACTAATACGGATCGTACAACTTTTAAAAATATTCAAGATGCTAATGTAGTTTTACATCGACTTACGTTCAGATAGATCTATTATCTTTTATTCATTATTATGATTTATAATATTAGGTATATTAAGATTTTGACTTTATATATACGATATCTTAATTTTCAGATCTGTAGTTTATGGAGTTACATGTGTGTATTTCAACATTTGAACCTTTGAAGTTTAGCAAACGGCAAATCTACTTCAATAACAAAGTGCAATTCTACACATGCGTAATGTGAATTTGTAGAACCGGAACATACAACATTTTACACTTAACAATTGTACAACACATATATTATATGTTGTATTTAAGCATTGAAAAATTATCTGTTAAACAAATGAGCTGAATATTCATCACATGCAACATTTCTGGTGATGAATAATGTTGGCGGTCTTTCCCTTCCATAACGAGCCACATTTTATGCTTAACATTTCTACTTGAAACGCGAATATTCTATAAAAGGTATAATATCGCTGTTAAACTTAATTTATATTTTTGAATCGAAAGTTACATTTTATACATTGAAATCGAAAGTGACTTCTTCTATTTTAAAAATAATATTAGCATGTGTTGGTGTAATATGTTTATTTTGTGTGTAATTTGATCGTAAGTAGTGGGATTGGTCTGTAAACTGTAAAACTGTTAACGATATGATTTAATATGTGTAATATAGTATATTTCTGGTTGGACTTTCTTGTCGAATTTCATTTCGGTCATTATAAACAACTTAAAACAGTTTCTGTGAATAATATTGTATTCAATGGTTCATAAATTATAAGTGTTCATAATAAACTGTTCTGGATGAAACACAGTTACTCAGTGTAGATTGGATCAAGAGTTTTAAAGCCCTGAAAATAAACAATAACAAACACACATATATCATATAGAAATAATATATAATAACCTGAAATTAAGTTATGTTCACACATACAATTATAAACATGATGCGTTCTAGTGGCCCTATAAAATTAATACTTTACACATGTATACATATTCTCTATGCAATAAATATTATAAAACAATTCTTAGAAAACAGTTAGCATCACATATATAAATTACATACACACGTTATGTTTTCTTCTCATTTAGACACACACACACACACACACACACACATATACAATACATATCAACATACCAAATGTTGTTTGGGCTTTTACATCAGTCTGTCTGCATCTCTGTTCTTAATGACTCGCTTCATGGTGCACAATATAAAAGTCGCGATTACTGCATATAGGACTTATAAATGTCAAATCACAGTACTCTCCCAAATACGGATTTATCAACAAACATATCAATATAAAGTATTTACAAACAGAGCATTACCCGTTTGCAATCAATTCAAAAGTATATAATAAATACAAAAATGTATTTCATGTTTAATACACTTAGTACTAACCTGGTAAGAAGTAATACTAACGAAAATCTGCAGCTCAAGCAAAAACTGACTGCAGACACTTTGACTGTCCAGAACACAATGAACATCTAATTTGCAAACGAGAGGGCAAATTTATCTGGCTGAACAGATTTTAAAATCAATCAACTGTTGTAATTGGTCACAGTGGTCAGCTTACTGAGCTGATTTTAAAAGTCAGTCAACTATGACATTGGGTTAGAGTGGTCAAAGGTAGATAATTGACTACTATGATGGAATTATTAGAAATTCTACCTGGCTGCATATACAGCTCCTTATTTGAGATTTCTTACATTTTAGTATGCATCTTTCAGTCTTTTACTTCATGGGGATTCCCCTTATGTGTTATTCTTAAAAGCTTAATTGAATGCATTTGAGATTATTGTTGAAATAGTACAGATTGCGTGCGATTTCGCTCAGAATGCATGGTAAATAGCTGGCTGATCGACGTTAAGATAAGCTTGAATATATATGTGTTTTATAAGTATGTGGTCTGACCTACATATCCGTTGAAGTTCACATGCCAATTACACATATTGGTACGTTCGTGATGGCGTTTAAACTTGTGTTAAATTAACGTTAACAAAGCTTTGACTATCTTAAGTGTGCTTTAATCAACTTTAATGGATAGGTTTGACCCATTTTATAGTATAGATTATGTTAACATTAATAACATGGAATGATAGATCAACTTGCTTAAGGCACTTAATTTATTACAAACTACGTTATATGTGGCAAGTCATTTTTTGTTATGTTCCTAGATCAGCACATGCCTAAATGAAACAAAACAAACTTAAAAAAATGCATTTAAAGTATGTTAATTCGTTATTACTTCCACCTTCCCATCGTCATGCTCACTTTCATCTATCAGCCTGTTGTGTTTCAGCATCGTCTAACCTTTTGCTCACAATTCATAATCTGCTAATCTGATGAGCACACTGCATCATCTACTTACGTGTTGTACATGCTTTATCAGCTATTATCCTGTTCAACACACTTATCTACAATTTTGTACACGCGTCATTATCTACTAAACCGTTGTGCAAGCTTCATTATCTACATGTTTGTTGTTAACTCGTAATCATTTACTTTCTTGTTGTGCTCCGTTAAATATATATTAATATGTTGCGTACTCGTCAGTATCTACTTACCTGTGGTGCACTCCTAATCATCTACTTATATGTTGCGTAATATTCATTATCTACTTACATGTTGTGCACATCTCATTATCTATAAAACAATTTTGCTCACTTCATCATCTAGTAACCTGTTGTGCAATCTGTATCATCAACTAAACTGTTGAACACGCTTCATTATCTACTAACCTGTATTAATATTCAAGATCTAATAACCTGTTGCGCAATCTTCAAGATCTACTAACATGTTGTGCACGCTTCATTATCAACTTACTTATTGTGCAATCTTAATCATCTACTAATAGGCTGCTTAATATTCATTATCTACTTACATGTTGTGCACATTTCATTATCTACTAAACTATTTGGCTCGCTTCATCATCTACTAACCGATTGTGCACTCTTTAGGATCTACCTACCTGTTGTGCACGCTGCATCATCATTCTACTAACTTGTTGTGCGCGCTTCATCTTCTATTTACCTGTTGTTTACGCTTCATCATCGTCTAAACCTTTTGTGCACACTTCATTATCTACTAACCAAATGTGCACGCTTCTTCAACTTCTTACCTGCACTCTTGAGCTTTTAATAACCTGTTGTGCATTCTATAGCATCTACTTACCTGATGTGCACTCTATATAATTTACTTACCGGTTATTTGCGCTCCTACTTAACTACTTAACTGCTGTAAACGCTTTATCGTGTATAATGCAGTTGTGTCGCTGCATCAGTCACCAACATCATCAGTCAGGATCCACCCATCAACGAGTGTTTCGACCCTTTAATCCTGGTACAATCTCGGGGTGGTGGGTCCGCAGTGGTGATCAGTCCACTACGTGTTGGAGAACTTGTTATCATTTTTCTCTGCTTGCTGCTTGGCTCCATCTAGGACATGATAAGATTCCAAGACCTTGGCGCCCACTAGTGGTTGTTCCTACAATATTTTTTTGTCTCAGTCTACTTTCTGCCTCGGTCACTGCCTTGCTGGCTGACCACGTTCTTCCTGCTCTTGTCTCTATGCCAGCTTTCCTGATCATATCATCTCGAGATTCTTTCAGAGTTACCACCAGCCATGCCTTTGATGCCTTGAACTCCTCCACTAATGATGAGAGCGGGAGTTGTAGCTGGTTGGATCTTCCATAAAGACCTATGTTTGTAAAGCTTGGTGGTTACCCTAACGAAGATGTCTGCTTATGGTTCTTTCTAGGCCCTCCACTGTTGATGTTGCTATCTCATACAACATAAGGGGCCACATCAGGTGAGATAGTAGTCCGTGTTGAAACAACCATGCCTTGAATTTCCCTAGTACCCAAGACCTGTCTATTTGTTTCAACACTTCATTTATCTGGCTTTTGATGCGCATTAGATTGTCCATGATAGATGGTATGTCTTCTCTCTGTACCTGGAGGTTGAACTTCTTGCTTGAATGTCCTTCCTTGATGATAAGGCTTCTGGATTTCTTTGGCTTGAATTTTATGTTTGCCCAGGATGTTGTACTCTAAAGAGCTGAGAGGACCCATCTAGCCTGCACATGAGTATGGGTTGTTATAGTTAAAGTCATCCATGAAGCTCCTGTTGCTTGGTAGGTAGATCCCTGACGCTGTTTTTGGTCCACGGGTTTCCTTCTTGGCAGCATTCAGGATGACATTCATGCCCATGACAAATAGGACAACGGAAATGGTACAGCCAGTAATGACTCCCTTTTTAAGACTCTGTTATCTTCTCTTCCACTGAGAAACAAACTGGATGTTGTCAAGGTTCCCAAGGACAATGTTCTGTACATGTGCTAGTATGTGATAATGATCCAGTGCTCTTCGTATCAGCTGGTGTGTTATGGGGCCGTATGCACTGGAAAGGTCTAGCCATACTACTGTCAACTCCTGTTTATTAACTTTCGCTATACTTATCAGCTTGCTTAAAGCGCTGGTGTGCTCTGCAAAACCAGAAATCAAGGCACACCTCTTTTTTGGATTGAAGTATCCACATACTTGTTAGCAGTTAGGTATGTGGTCAGTCTTCTAGCGAGGACAGCAAACAAGATCTTGCCTTCCACATTTAAAAGTGATATTGTCCTGAACTCACTAATGTTGTGCGAGTTTGTTTCCTTAGGAACAACTAGGCATTCTGCTTTCTGCCAGCACTCCGGTACCTGTCCTTTTCTTCATACCACCTTAATTTGGCGCCAAAGACGACGAAGCAGTCTTGGGCACAGCTTGTAGACCTTTTATGTTATTCCATTAGATTCTGGGGCAGAGCCAGCTCTCGCTTTTTTCACTTCATCTTTCACCTCAGCCAGGGTGGGTTCTTTACTGTCAAGTGCTATTGTTGGAGCTGGTTCAGGCATGATGTGTGCACATGGGACCATCATCTCTTCTGGTGTCAGAGTGTGTATCCCTCCGACGGTTTTGTATCTCCTCCATTGAGCTGTTGAGGATGCCTGCTTTCTCCTTGTCTAGCAACCTTTTGGAGAACTTGTATAGATTGGCTATACATGCAGTCCTTTATTGTGCTCTCTTTCGTCTGGTCTTTTTTGCTGTCCCTGCCTTCCCGAGTTCCCTCAGTTGCTTTCTCTGCATGTCTCGTAGCTCTTAAAATCCAAGTTTATCCTCGTCTTTTGCGTTTCTATATGCATTTATCAGTTTCTTAAGCTCTTGTCGTATGGCCTGTATCTGCCTTTCTCTGTTGGGTTGACTTGACGGTTTGGAATCTTTGGTAACATACACCCCATATCGTTTTTGCCAACTGTGTAAAATTTGGCTTGTCATGGCCACCAGTTTTCTCTCAACTGCCCCTTGAAGTGTTACTTACAGGATAAGATCTAGCTCGTAATCAAAGTCAGTCCATGCCTTTCTATTAGAAGTCTTTGGCCACTTTATTATTGGTATCTTTACCTCCTCTGGTGTTGCTGGTGGGGTCTTAGGCGGTACTTCTTTTATTGGCCGAGGGTCATCTTGTGTTTGAAGTAACTCAAGGAGAGGATCAATCTGGGATTCATCAGAAATCTGGTGCTGTAAGATGGCATCTCATCTTCAGATGGGTGTTTCGTTATGTGGGTAGCCTCCTTAGTAGTGTCATTCTGCCTCTCATCAAGGGTTAAACTTTTGCGCTGCTTCTGGGGTACCTTTCGACCACATCTAGAGTTGCCTGATGAATCCTTAGACCCCTGAGTTTCTTACAGATTTTTCCGCACTTAGATCTAACTTCTGCCGGTGTTCCAGTCAGTGTCCGTCGAACAGGCAATGTCCTCATTGGTTTATCCGTCCGGTTGAGTCTTTCATCCTCCCCTACTCTCGTAAGACTCTGGGGGGTATTTTTCTGTTAGTGAGTATGTAGCTGCTGTATGTGGGTTACCCTCTCACGAAAGCTACATGCTGGGGTGCCAACCCATTATGCTCCGTCCCAGTCTATTTTTGGTGGTCATCTGTCTTTCCAGCGTCAGCGTTCTATTCTCGGTTGCCATCCAGTCTTCCTTGGAAGCCACCAGGTCTTCTCTTACATAGAAATGTGTGTAATACAGTGGTGTCACTGCATCAGTCACAAACATCATCAGCCAGGATCCACACATCAACAAGTGTTTCGACCCTTTGATCCTGGTACACTCTCCGGGTGGTTGGTCCGCAGTGGTGATCAACTGCCATTATCAAATAACCTGTTGTGCATGATCAATTATCTTCAAAACTTATTTTACACTTCAGTATTAACCATTCACTATTAACCTTTTGTGCACGCTTCATCGTCTAATAGCTGGTTATGCAAGCTTCTTCATCACCTAACATCTTGTACAGGCTTCATCATCTACTCAACTGTTGTTAACGCTTCATCATCAATTAACTTTTTGTGAACGCTTCATCATCTACTCAACTGTTGTTAACGCTTCATCATCTTCTTACTTTTTGTGAACGCTTCATCATCTACTCAACTGTTGTTAACGCTTCATAATCTACTTACTTTTTGTGAACGCTTCATCATCTACTTACCTTATGTGAGCCCTTAATCATATACTTACGAGTTGGGAACGTTTCACCTGTTTTTCCTGTTCATATGTTGTAGAACTAACATGCACATGCATTCAATACGACTGCATTATTTATCATAATATTATCATAGTAATATTAGCATTAGGTAAGCACACATTTAAGCAAGAACAATGTTTTAGCGAGGATATTTTTAAAATTGTATTATTAGTTAAAATCTTCTAATCTAGCCCGAACGGTGCGTGACAATATCAGTAACTTAATATTCATTGAAAACTACTGCTTTTCATTACAATGTGTGGGTTCAGGAAGTACTTGACTCCTCAAGTATAATTATGTCACCAGCGTCAACGTACTACATGACAAACTAGAGCTTTGTCACAGACGTAACGAATACCTCCACATGCCGCATTGACACATAATATTTTGCATGATGTCCTAAAAAAACAAACAGCGGACACCATGCTTAATGTTCAAACGCACTAAGTGACCCCGTGACCTAGTTTTTGATTTGTCATGAACCATTTTTGAACTTGGCCTAGACATCGTCTAGATACAACTTCTGACCAGGTTTGGTGAAGCTCGAACAAAAACTACTTGAATTAGAAAGCGGACACCACGCCCAATGTTTAGAACGCACGAAGTGAACCCATGACCTAGTTTCTGACCCGGCATGACCCATATTGGCACTTGACCTAGACATCATCTAGATACAACATCTGACTAAGTTTAGTGAAGACCGGATTTAAACAACTTGAATTAGAGAGGGAACACTTAATACGGACCGACCGACCGACCGACCGACCGACAGACCAACAGACCGGCAGACCGAAAGACAAGCTCACTCCGATATTCCCCCAAAACTTCGTTTGTGGGGGTATAATGAAAGCTATATTACATTTAATGACGCCATAATATTACATTGTGTATGCTTGACGCCCTGTACTTATAATGACTTGATATGAATGGACCATGCATGGGGAAATACACTGTGGCCATTATGTACAAATACTTAGGAAGTAAAAACAAGTAGTATTTTGCAGTTTATTAATGCTTTTTTATAATGGCAGAAATAATAATAAATAGGAGCGGAGGTCACCTCCTGTGAATGTTTCATTGCAAAGCAATTAAAGCATATTGTTAACTTATTTATGGTGCATTCCTTTTACTTATTTTAGTGCAAAATCATGGAATTTATACTACGTTTGGTGTATTTGCATAAGTATTCCTAACTGTGTTAATATATTATTTAACAATCCTCATTACATTTCACTGAGTAAACTATTTAATTATTGTCCATGCAATTACTATTATAAACTAACCGACTTTCGGGTGCCTAGGATCTAAGCACTGCTGAGATGGCTGAAGGTGGCGCCAGTCGTGATCAACCAGAAGGGGTCTCTATACAGGAGGTGAGTCCAACCGACACGCCCTGGTAAAATGACCTGTCATGTGCAGTTGCTAATAAGAAGGAAATTTTTGATGATTTTTACCAACAGAAGTCACTTGGCTTGACTTTTAAACTCCCACACCAGGAAAAATAAGAGAACAAATTTTGTTTGCGACTGATGCTTGTACACATTATAAATGTATCGCAATTATTAAAATCTCCGTTATATATCCTTACCTCTTTAAAATATCGTAGCTGCCGTAATTCAAAAACTAACCATTATGTTTGTTGGTTAGCTGCCCAAAATAAAAAAAATCTTAGTGTAATGTATCTAACAAATTTGCTTTGCGATTACACGTTGTTACTTATAACTGAACCGTTTTTGTTCCAGGATATTTTAATTTAATGCACGAAGTTATTTACAATTGTGCAACAAGTTGAAACTATTTGCTATTAAATAAATATAACAATGTAACCCAGAGTTCAGGTGGATGATTAAAATTATATATATGTATTTTAAATATTTAATTAGTTCACCATTGATCACAAAAGTTATAACGTGATAATATAAAGTAACTCTTGAGGAAAGAAATTCCGCAATCTGAACATAACGATAATGCATTATTTAATAGAATGCATAATACACGACTAGATAAAACATCAATGCTAGTTCAATCTAGTGGCCATATTTACATTAGCATAGCAGATATAGAAAAATACAATATCACATAAAATGCATTTTCTATAAATATAAACATTTTAGAACATGCAGCATACAATAACACTACACAGAAATAAATAAAACAGATAACATTTACAATGAACATCATTACATAATCACGTACACAAATCATACAGCTCACTCGCCAAAATGTGGTTCTGAATACTATCTCTTCACTCACACAATCCAATAATGTCTCGTTCGCCCATTGGTGAAACTGTAAGTGGAGTACGTGATACAGTGCAAACAAATAATATTGATAAAATATTCCAATAGCAACTATACCGAAGTTCGAACACTAAAACTTCAGGTCGAAAAATAAAAGAATTACCCGTATAAGAGATACGCGCAAACTGTGACAAATTAACCGAGCCAGTAGGCACATACTTGAACATACCTGTTTAAGAAAGAAGATAAAACTAACAAATTCTGTACGTGAAATAAATGCCTGAAGAATTGCGTCTTCGCTGCGTCTTCACTGTGGTCAATGTAATTTGTCCTTCACTACACCCCTCGAGGATTACTCCTCGAGGATTCCTACACAAATTATCAACCAATCAATTTAAACTAACAACAAATTCAAACTTACAATAGAAATGATCGCTCGAGCGTAGAAACCGGATTCGTATCATTTAAAGGTGGAGTGGACTTGACCGACATAATTATTCTGAAGTATGGTAAATATACGATATGGTCAAAACAACAGTTCTATCCGTCTTGTTTATGTCATGGCTGTTCACGATGGTTGAAGTTTATCCTACAACTACAGCTAATTACAGTATATAAATGCATTTTTCTTAAACATAGTTTAAAAAAGAAATGCTTTAAGGGTAAATTTCGAAAGTTTTGCTAATACTTATTGACATAGCTAGTCAAAGTGCCTTTTTGCAAGTTCGTAAATAAGGCATTCGCAAAACTTTCATAGTGGCAAAAAGAATTTAAAATCGAGTCATCAGAAATTGGCCCCTCCCTACCATTCTACAAGAAATTGTCCCCTCCCTACCATACTACAGAAAAAGTGTTTATGAATTTAATGGCGTAATGTGCGTATATTAATGGGCATATATGTTTTAAATCATTAAACGCACGATTTACACTAATTGTTGGTCACAAAGTAAATACTTATCTTCTTAAATGTTACATAGAATCAGCTGTACTAATATTCTTTTATCAAATGAGTGGTGGAATTGTACATATCTACTTTTTGTTAATCGAAATGCATATTAATTACGTGTGTGTTTAATTATATGTTCATTCCATTACACGTATCATTAAATATCCGTTTATTGATTCAAATCATGTAAATTATTCTAAATATTATTATTGGTAATTGTGTGGACCACAGTCAAAATTATCTGTTGTGATGACATATCGATTTTTCTAGTTAATTAGAACATATTTCAGGTTCAGTGGGAACAGGCTTCCATACAGACATGCACTGTAATGAACTGGCTTGGCTACGGACCGGAAATCAGGCAGGCACGGGGAGAGGCATACAGGGAGTGGGGCAGGATTGAGACTGCAAAGTCCAGAGGAATATAGACGGTAATTAGTACGGGTAGTAAACCAGAAGGGCTGAGCTGCTGCACGGTAAATGATTGGGATCAAATGATTGTAGTTAATAATGTGATCTGTTTAAAAGATGTTGTTAGTGCTAATAACTTCCCTAGGGAGATAACAGTGTTGAGATCATACAGCCGTATTAGTTAGCCCGGACACTGTAGACTGCTACTAGAGAGACGCGGTACAACGATTTACTCGAACGTAGACGATGCGTTTTGTGATGATGGATATGGTCGCGAACTTTTGAGCAGTGACTTGTATTTTAATAACTGGTCTACATTTAAACACATGGCAAAAGTTGTTCAGCGCGAGCGATCAGGGTCGTCTTTGCCCTAAACATATTGCACAGTGAACACTGACCTGGTACATGCCTTGCATTACTACTGCCGACATATCATGTCGCAATGGGCCGCAATACCTCGCCACTGGCCGCCACCGGAAGCCGTTCAGAAAGTGAAATCACTTGGAGCATTTCTTACGCCTGTTGGATTTAAAGGTAGTGAATATCAACATGTTGAATGGCGAGTGAATTTCAACGCCGGAGAGATCGAACTAGTAAATAATCTTAATGACATTCAAATCAAACTGTATGTTTTATTGAAAATGGTGAAGAACCATGTATTAAATTCAAGTAAGAAAGAAGTTTCTTCGTACACTTTAAAAAACATTGTATTATGGATGGCGTAAAAAAATCATCAGTACTTGTTTCATGAAAGAAGTTTGCTGCACTGGTTGCATGAAGGATTGGGTCAGCTAAGAGTTGCTTTGGTCACCCGAGAGCTTCCGTATTATATAATCCCAAATTGAAATCTGATGGCCGCAAGTGGACTTGAAGAAGAACAACAGCGTACATGGATATCAACAATTACAGAAATGATTGATGAAGGCCCAAAAATGATACTGAGACTTCCGAAGATACGTCAAGCCATCCTGAACCATTTCAATGGTACAGCAGGAGGAGAATTGAGCTGGAGATGCTGAGTCTCGTGTATAAAAAAGAGATCTCCTCTGCCAGAATGAGTACGGGGTGACTGTCGAGACAGATGTTATTCTGCTGACAATAGAGGGACGCAGGTACGAGATTTTGCGGGAGGTTGGGCTGAGGATGACTTCGGAAGGGAGTCTATTTTACCACTCACATGATGTTTTGGCTAGAATGTTGATGTAAAACGGATAACACTCATGTATACAGTGTGTTACGTTCATCGTTCAAATTGTAAAAGAGAGTTGTGGAGATGATTGTGATGCTTTAAAATACTCTTCAGGCAATACAGGGACGCGTAAATGAGATATTGAGGCGGGTTCGCCTGATGATTATTATGGAAGGGTGATGAGTTGACAGCCTGAATGATTTTGTAGTATTCCTTTTTGTTTAAATCGTAGAAAAAATTGATATATTTCTGTGTGTGTGGGAAACCATGTCGCGGTATGCATTTTTTTCAAAATAAAAGTAATTACTGGCTTTGTGTCTACATATGTTATCGACTTATCGTGTGAGTTGTGTTTATACCTTGTTATTTGATTTGATTCTGTAATATGAAGCATCTATAATTTCAATAAATTTATCATTGGTATTGTACATGTATATGTATAAATTGAACATCAGTCAAGTGATAATATTTTATTATTATGATCGCAGCAAATTTGCCAATAACATTCTTGTTTTCTGCCTTTGAATAAAACTGATATTGTATTCGGCATTATTGTCGGAAGCGTATTGAACACATTAGTGTTGCAGTTATGAATACAAATATTTGCATTTTTGTAGTATGCTGCCTCCTCAATTGTTTATGTCACAATTACATGTATATACAATTTTGCAGATATAAACAACTTTTTTGTTGCTATCGCCTCTGATTAAATGGTGAAATATTTATATATGTACCGTTTATAACACTATAGCCCATTTCACAGGAGCTTCGGAAATTATCGGAAATTTTCGTAAAGTCATATCACGTGGAGGTTTATCAGCTGGTCGGCTTTATTGTTTGTAGTTATATCTTTTGTTCACAATGTGAACAGTGTGCGACTCATTTTTTTCACAAAATGAGGGGCCAAGATTGCTGCACAAAGATGAAAAAAGCTCTTTGCCAGAAACTTTATAAACATACAGCCCCATAGCTTATCGGAGCTAACCAACCCATTCTTATTTCAATAAGCACACAGACCAATTACAGTAGGACTACTGGCACTGACCGTTGGTTCATCAGCATGTAAATGGGTGTCAAAAATATCACAAATAATGAAACATGTGTAGTGTATAACGATGAAACTTACCAACCACTCGACCAGGAAACATAGTGTGCAGACGATGTGGGATTCAGGATGCTCTCCCACTGATATCACGCAGATCATTGGTCTCAAGAACGCACAAAACACAGCTTGCAAAATCCTTAGAAAATTCCAGCAACTCGAAATTTACAAGCAGTCGCGTTCCCTACCCACTTTGACTTCGCACGCGAAGGCCTGTTTTTAGGGGAAACCGTTAACATCTCAAAGCTAAACGTATAAAACGGAGATGGAAAAATTGAACAATAAATCACTCTTATCACTTCCAATTGGCGCACTACGTTAAAATCCCGTTCCCTTCGGTTGTTGTCTTAATTGTTTCAAATGTTCACAGTACACATTCGATTTGAAAATATATCAAGCGGTTTGTGTGTACTCGGAAGTACATGTACATGTTGAATGTGTTATTATAAAAAAAATATTGGTAATGTGTTTTAAGTTCAGAAATTGTAATTTTAAGCATCGATTTCTCGCTTCAATTTTTATATTATGTTAAATTATGTGCGTTTAAATTTTATTGTTTGTTGCTTACTTGCGAACTATTTGTATGCGTAAATATGCATTGACGCTAGCGGAGGTAATCAGACTGCAATTCATTTGCATATTTTACATCAATTAAATTTAGCGGTTGTTTGTTGTTGTTGTTTTATTATTGTCTTATTTGCTTTAAAGGGGCCTTTTCACGTTTGGGTAAATTGACACAATTGAAAAAAGTTGTTTCAGATTCGCAAATATTCGTTTTAGCTATGATATTTATGAAGAAACAGTAATACTGAACCTTTACCATGCTCTAAAATTGCCCTTAAATGTATCTTTTGACGATTTAAAAACCCGAAAAATAAAAAGCGTTGCAACGCGAAACAAAGTAATAATTTGGTGAGTTCTGTTGTTGTCGTTATATTTTGGGAAACTAAGAGGATTGCTTAAATTAAGTATAAAATACATCTGATATTGTATCCGGAAGGATGGTCGAGTGGTCTAAGTGGTAGACTTTTTACTCCAGGACTCCAGGGGTAATTGGTTCGAGTCCTGCTGGTGGTATATTCTATATATATTCTCCATAAGTATTTTAATGGGTTAAATATTAAATGAGCGAGTAATTCACATGATATAAAGTCGATGTTTAACACGTGTATTTCTTTTTTTTAGAAATTCGATGTGTTATTTGTGTGTTAATATTATGTTGTTTTTTTTTGTGTGTATATTATGTTATATTGTTGGCTCTTTGACAACAGGGTTTGTGTGCTTTTTTTGGCGTTATGTACGATTAGACAAACCTTTCCATAAGGGTGACCTCTGATCATTTATTTTTTAATATTGTGTTGTATGTCTCGTCCTGTTTTGGGGTGAGGTAAGCTAAATGAAAATTTACGTTGATGAATGGTTTTACTTTATAATAATCCCTCTCCACAATATGAGTCATACATACACGAAATGTTAGCCCATATACCTTGTTTTATGTCTAATTAGCATTAATTAAATCCGTCTTTTATTTTGTACATAAGTTCGTTTAACTATATCGTACACATTTTACATTTCTTTTTTCATTCAATATATAACATATAATGTAAACATGTGCAAAAGCAAGAACAAAGTTATAACATGCAGCAATGATAAGGTTTAACATATTTTTGCTTTGTATGTTTGTGATAAATGTTTTTTTTAATATATAATAATATATGAGTTGCATTAAGTGGGGCAGATAAACAACTGGACTAGATAATGAAAATTTAATGTTTCCATTTTTGTTAAAAAATGTTAAGTGTATCGTTGTTGATGGCTATTTCTTTTTCAATTTGGATCTTTAATTTTAAATAATTTATAAAACAGTTCAAAGTAGATTTTTGTTTTATATATTTCATGATGAATATGAAAAATTCATTAATATAATAATGTGGTTAACGGTGTTATTTATTTCTGGTATTTTAAAAGTATTTACACCGAAAGTGTTATTTAAGAGAGACAGTTTTATTCTTAATTGTTGTTTCTCTAGAAAAAATGTCAATTGATTCCATAGAGATTGAATATGTTTACACTCCCAGAAAAGATGTTATAATGTTTCAATATGTTCACTACACATATCACATAGATTAGTGTTTGATAGGTTGCACTGAAAAAACATATTTATTTGTAGCTTTGATTCTATGGACATATTTGTATTGACAATTTCTCAGTGTGCTATCTATAGTTGTTTTATACGGCATGATAAATATTTGTTTCCAAATAAATTCTTTTTCTCCAAAAAGGTTTTGCCATTTAGTTTGAGCTTTGGAGATTTCGGCAGGGTTTTTAATTTGAAGTGTGTAAAATATTTTGTTCGTTTTGTTTTGTTTTGCAAATATGTTTTCTACGAATGTTTTTTGAGTACATGGTGTGTTATTTGTATTGGTAGCAGCTTTAATATGTATGGGTATACTTTTCATCAATGTGTAGTTCATCAGGAAATTACTTGTATATATTCCGTAAATGTAGCATACATTTTCAAAAGAATAGAAGTCGTTTATTCTGTAGTCGTACAATTGATCTACATATTTTATGTTTTGTTCAAACCAATGTTTATAGAAAAACGTTTTACTGTTTGTAGTTATATCTTTATTGTTCCATAAAATAATGTTACTGTTTATTTTGGTTTCTAAATTATGAGTAACTTTACACCAAGCCGATAGAACATTCGATAGAAATATGTTTTTGGTTTAAGATTTCATCTAGAACATAATTGTTAATATTACATTCAAAAAGTAAGGAGTCACCATATTTTTTTCTGGTATAATAATTTCATTTACTCGTATTAGTATTATCAAGGTATATTTTAACCCAGCCGCATTTGATTGCATTCAAGAATGAGTCAATGTCCGTTAATTTGATACCTCCATTTTCAACAGATTGAATAAACTGAGTTCGTTTAATTTATTCAGGTTTACCGTCCCATATAAAATTAAATATTTCTGATTTTATATCTTCAATAATATAATTTGGTGGGTTTGGGAGAACTGTTAGTGTGCACATTAAATTTAGGAGCGCAAACGTTTTCAATACGGTGATTTTTCCAATTAGTGTTAATTTACGATGCTGCCATGATTCTAAACAATTTTTTAATTTTTGTAATTAAGGCATGATGTTTTTTAGAATTGTTTCATTTTCATTGTTTGTAAAGGTTATTCCTAAGGTTGTTACTTCATCTGGTGTCCAATTAAATTTTATTTCTTTTTTAAGATAAATATTACTTTGTTTAATTTTACCTACTCGTAGCACAGTGCATTTACTTTTGTTTAGTTTAAGACCCGATGTCGTTCCGAAAAGGGTTAGCGACTCTATTAGGTTATGGAATGAGTCACTATTGTCATTTAAGATATAAGTTGCATCATCAGCAAATAGGGACTGTTTAATTTCGTCGTCATGTTCTAATGATATGCCTTTTATATGTTTATTTGATTGGATGTGATGTGATAGATACTAGATGCATATAATAAATAGCGATGATGAGAGTGGACATCCGTGTCTTACCCCTCGTTCGATGTTAAAACTGTTTGAGAAGAAGCCATTGTTAATGTTTATACTGTTAATATCGGTGTTGAACAGTTTGACCTATTGAATTAAAATGTCACCAAAGTTAATATTTTCTAGGCCAGAGAACATAAATTAATGATCAAGTGAATCGAATGCCTTTTCAAAGTCTGCAAAGAATATTAGACAAGAATTATTTGAATTGTTAAAATAGTTTATGCATTCTTGTATAAGACGAACGTTTTCACCGATGTAACGTCCTTTTATGAAACCAGATTGAGATCTTGAAATGATTGATGGTAATATTTTTCAAATTATGTTTGCTGTACTTTTAGTTGCTGTTTTATAATCGTTGTTCAATAAGCTAATTGGGCGCCAGTTTGACAAGGATTCTAAGTTTTTCTGGGTTTGGGAATGATTGATATTATACTTTGTTTTTGAAGCGCGGTTAAACTTCCGTTGTTAAATGAATAATTTAGTGAAGTACTTAAATGTGTTTTAATATCGTTCCAGAATATTTTATAAAACTCGATAGTGATGCCATCAGATCCCGGGTTTTTATTATTTTCATTTCTTTAAGAGCTAATCCACACTCATATTCAGTCAGTAATCCGTTACATAATTGTTTTTCCTCTTCATTTAAAGCATGATGTGTATTTTAAAAGAAGGTGATATTTTTGACATTCTTTCGTTTGTAGGGTTTTTAAAAAAAAACGTAGTTCTTCTAGTATTTGATTTCTGTTTGTTATGTCTTTGCCGTCCACTACCAGTTTGTGTACCGTTTTTAGTTCGCTTCTACGTTGTTCAATATTTGCAAAGTATTTTGTATTTTTTTCATTGTGTTCAAAATGCTGTGTCCGCGCTTGAAAAATTATGCCATTGAAGTGTGTATGATAGATTCCTTCTTATATTTGTCCTTTTGCAGCAATTTCATCTTCAATTGCGGTGGTATCTTTTATGTTTGTTTCATGCAATTGTTTTTTAAGTTTTTCAATGATTTTTATGGTTTCAGTTTCAAGTTTGTGTTTTTTTTTGTTTAAATAACGTGTGTCTTATTGTTTTGTTATGTATATTACCTTTAATTATTTCCCATAATGTGTTAAGGTTTGCATCTTTTTTATCTTGAACTGTATTGGTTATTTCCTGTTTTATTTGCGTTTGGTATTGTTGATCTAATAAGATGCTATTATTAAGGTTGTATTGTATGCAGTTTAAGTTCAATTAGCGAGTGGTCAGTCATAAATCCTGGTTTTATGTTGCATGAGTCAATAATATTGCAAATCGACTCAGATATAAAAAAATAGTCTAGTCTGCAAAATATTGTTGCTTTTGTGTTTGATTGCCATGTGAATTTGCTCTCATTCGGATTAACTGTAACCAGATGTCTATCACATTGTAGTTTTCAATTATGTTATTCAGAATGTTTCTATTTTTTAATGAGTATAAAGGTTTCCATTCCTTTTATCTAATTATATTTCAGTCTGTCCATTACTACCAACGTGCCTTCCTTATATGATCGCATTTGATGTCAATAACTGCCTAATATGTACAGATACGGGTAAGTAAAATTATTTAAGCATCGTCATGGGAAAGCTTGGCTTCATGTCTGTGCGTTATGTGTCGGCCAATATTGTACTTTGCAGTCCACTTATCCGCCTATCAGGTACGCTGCCCGCTTTTATAAAATGCTTCATTTAAAGGAAGTATCTTATAAAAGTATACAGTTAATCCGGATAGCCTAGTCAATTTCTTATCTGGGAAGACATCTTTCTCGCATTAATTAAGCCCATCGTTACAAGAACTGGACTCAAATGCACTATAATAAACAACAGGGCACAAGCAAATTAACTTAACCTATAGTTCTTAAAATACAAAGACTATCAAAGTAGTAATAGCAATGTTATTAAAAGAAACAGAACGGATATATAGGGAAACATATAGCGCATCGGGTTTTGCAATTCCTGTTTTGTATAATACTGCTTGGTAGTAACAGTCATTAATTGGTCGCTTTAAATATTTAAGGAGTTCAATTTATGTTATTTATGCATACTGATATTTAAACATTAATCATTTGTAAAGTAACTTATGTGTGTGTGTGTGTGTGTGTGTGTGAGTTTGTAAAACCTACCAACCGGGGCAAATTGTATGAATACACACCAACAAACCGGGGAACACCTACCAACCGGGGAATTCCCCGGTTGGTTTTAGGCGAAAATCTCTAATCTACGTGTATGAAATACCAAACTGTCAATTTAAATTAGAAATCCAACGCCTTCCCCGATTAGCGGGTTTGTGGCATGCACAAAATATACACAATTTTTGACCAAATTACAATCGAGTGTGTATCCAGGCTTATAACAGTTCCCCGGTTGCGCTGTTTAAAAATCATACACTCGGTATTTATATCATTTAGTGAAAGTAAGTTGGAAAAATGGAGTTTCGAGCGAAAAAACGCATTAAACTAAGGTAAGTTTTTTAATTATGTTTACAACTTTCAATTACTATTAAAAAGCGTTTTTATGTAAACGTTAAAGTAATACTGGAAGACGAATTCTAAAGATCGATTTATATAAATATCATTTGATTACAAAGCTTGTTTTACGGTACATATTCCACGAATATATTTTATAAATATACGTTAAACAAAGTAGAGCTCTAGGCAGTTTTTCGTTATATATATATATAGTGGAGCTATCCTACTCACTCCGGCTTCGGCGTTAGCGTGAGCGTTAGCGTGAGCGTGAGCGTTAGAATGTTAAAGGTTGCGTACCACCTCAAATATTGTCCCTAAACATATTGCTTTTATATTAAGCATACTTCCTTACCAACATGACCCCAATCTATAAATAAGAGCAGACAACTGTAACAAGCATATTGTAAGAATTATGGCCCCTTTTCCCACTTAAAATATGCATATTATTGATAAATCTTTGTTAAAGTTTACGTACCACCGCAAATACTTTCTATGTCCCTTGACATATTGCTTTTATATTTTGCATACTTCTTTACCAACATAACCCCAATCGATAAACAAGAGCAGACAACTTTAACAAGCATTTTGTAAGAATTATGGCCCCTTTTCCACTTAGAATATTCATATTATTGATAAATCTTTATTAAAGTTTGCGTTCCACCTCAAATATTTTCTTTGTCCCTTGACATAAGGTGTCATATTTTGCATACTTCTTTACCAACATGACCCCAATCTATAAACACGAGCAGACAACTGTAAAAAGCATTTTGTAAGAATTATGGCCCCTTTTTTCACTTAGAATATGCATATTATTGGTTATTCTATGTTAAAGTTTGCGTACCACCTTAAATATTGTCTTTGTCCCTTGACATATTGCTTTCATATTTTGCATACCTCTGAACCAACATGACCCCAATCTATAAACAAGAGCAGACTACTGTAAACAACATTTTGTAAGAATTATGGCCCCTTTTTCCACTTAGAATATGCATATTATTAATAATTATTTGTTAAACTTTGCGTACCACCTCAAATATTTTAATTGTCCCTTGACATGCTGCTTTCATATTTTGCATACTTCTTGACCAACATGACCACAATCTATAAACAAGAGCAGACAACTGTAACAAGCATTTTGTAAGAATTATGGCCCTTTTTCCACTTAGTAACTTTGAATATTTTGTTAAATTTTGTGTTTACATCGACTTTACTTCTAAAGTATCAAGGCTATTGCTTTCAAACTTCAAATACTTTCTTACTATCATGAGGGTACTGCACCTGGCAAGTTGAATTTTACCTTGACCTTTGACATTGAATCTGACGGTCAAATTAATAAATTTTGATTAAATTGCCATAACTTCTTTATTTAAGATCAAAGTTGATTCATACTTTGACAAAACAACACTTACCTGATTCACCACAATGGTCTTCACCCAAACCATCCCACACGCCCCACCCTAGAAGTCCCCCCCCCCAAAAAAAAATGTTTTTGTTTTTCTTATTTTTTTTTAACATGTTAAAAAAGCAATTTGTTTTTTCTTAAGACCGTCCAACCATCCCACCCAAGCTATTGCTATCAAACTTGAAATACAATCTTATTAGTTTGTTTTATGTCTTTACAAATGTTCAATTCATATGTTTTGTGGAAAGCTGAACTCAATATCGTCTATAATGTACCACTTCTTTAAAACATAAGCGATCAATATGTTTGGTTTAAACTTATTTATTACGACATAGTAACATATTCACAAGTTACAAGACATTGACATAGGATCAATATGTTTCAATTATGGTCCTCTTCCAGTTAGAATATAACTATAGTACCTTGACCTTATTGAATATGAACAATTTCCCCATGGTGGCTTACTTTATACTGTCAAGCTCTTGAATAGTCGAGCGCGCTGTTTTCTGACAGCTCTTGTTGTTTTTCTCATCGACATTTCCATTTTAACATTTAGTAGCCAAAAGGGTCCAAGTCCCCTTGATCTCGCAAGAACGTACTGCCAGAATTACGTTGATCCACCAGGGTTTGAAGTAAAACCGTCAATGATGTCATAGGTACAAATATTTTTGTATATGGTTATGTTTAAAGTCGTTTAGAAATTATAAAAGAACATCGTAGCCACTTTCCATTAAAAAGAAGCAAACAAACATGGACTATTGGGTTACTTAATACTGGACAGAAGTATGGAAGTAGCATAAAGATCTATTGATTATTTATTAATAAAACACTATTGGCGCCTATATCTAGCCTTCAATTATATGACCAAAATGATTATTAATATAAAATGTCTACAAATATAAATATTTCAGGCGAAGGAGTCTTTGCCACTAAGCCTTTTAAAAAAGGAGACTTTCTTCTCGAATACAAAGGGGATCTGATAACACGAGTAAAACATGCACGGCAATTAGAAAAGGAGTATGAAAAGGAGGGTCAAGGCAGCTTCATTTACTTTTTTAAATACAGAGACAAATCTTGCTGGTAACTACAAATTATCTTTACTTTGCACATCAAACGTTTAAATCACGCCATTAGAAGAGGAATTATCTTTAGATTTTTCACCATAATAATTAAATTTGGCATGCGCGTTATTTTAGTTTAAAGCAACAGAAGTGTTTATTTAAATGTCTTATTCAGCACTGACGCTACCAACGATATATTTCATGAGGGTCGAATGATAAATGATGCCGAAAATGGAGACGCAAAACAATATTGTGTAATGAAAATAGTTGAAGTCAACCAAACTCTCCATCTATGCACTTTCGCCGACAGAGACATTGCAATTGGCGAGGAACTCCGATATGATTATGGAGTACCAACACTTCCATGGAGAAAGGTACATTCTATTGTAAAGATGTCATCTGTGATGGATTTATCACTGATATTTATCACATTTAAAATAAGCTTTAAATGTCTTTTGAATTATTATTTTTATAAATATAGCCAATCAGTTTTATGATTACATTCATGTTCATTCATGAGTTATTCATTTTAAATACAGATATTCAAATATCTTTTTGCCGTGAATTAAAATGTTTAATCATTGAACGTCGTCAAGCTCTACTTTAATGCGGTCTGTCTGATAATGTGTATTTGTTATTTGAATTGTCAGAAATGCACGGAGCAAAAAATGGGTATGTTTCACAGTGATTTGTTATTACTACACATGCATTAATACAAATGCGTTGTACTTAATGGTTTCATAACTAACGAACTTTCTAACACTGACTAGTTATGTGTAATACCAATTTTTATTGTTGTTTTGAATAGGCAACACAATGACTACTAGATCTACGGACAGCCAGGAACCAGGACAAACAACATCCACACACACGGAAGAAGTCAATGAGACGGTTTGTAATATTTCGCAAGGTCGAAGCTACTAAGGCGTATTTTCTGGTTGGTTTTGTCTTCAGTGAAATGGGCGTAATTTTGCCTTACTAAGGCGTATTTTCTGGTTAAATAACTTTTAGCCGTGAATTAAAATGGTTTATCATTGAACGTCGTCAAGCTCTACTTGAAATGCGTTCTGTCTGATAATGTGTATTTGTTTTTTGCATTTTCAGAAATGTACGGAACAAAAAAGGGTATGTTTCACAGTGATTTTGTTATTGCTACACATGCCTAAAATCATATTATGAACATCATGAAATTATTGTAATTGTTGTACAAGGAATTAATGCCAATGTGTTGTACTAAATGGTTTCATGAATAACGAACTTTTTAACTCTGACTAAATTATGTGTTATACCATTTTTTATTGTTGTTTTGAATAGGCAACACAATGACTACTGGATCTACGGACAGCCAGGGACCAGGACAAACAACATCCGTACACACGGAAGAAGTCGATGAGACGGTTTGTAAAATTTTACTATGTCGAAGCTACTAAGGCGTATTTTCTGGTTTGGTTTAGTCTTCAGTGAAATTGGCGTAATTTTGCATTAAATTATATTGTGCCAATATTTAATCCGGGTGATGCTAATTGGTATTTGGGCTTAACATAACACGTACGTCGATGATCATTATATTAACATGTTATAGCACACGTTTTACGAATTTTAAAAGAATAAAAATATTGTTTACCAGTTGTAGTGACTATGAACTACTTGTCTTTCAAAATCTTCATATACACAAAGAATTTAGAACTTACACCTGTCAATGAAACTGGTGAGCATGTGTATTAACCACTGTAGTCTATAAAGATCGACTTCATCATAATCACAAAAACGTTAATTATCGCTTATCCAAGAAGTGTAATATCATTAATTTTAATTTTCAGTATAACACTTATACGCTGCCAATTACTGTGTATGAAACTCTGAGACATTAGGAAATTTAACTTGCGTGTTACATATGGACATTGGTTGATATTTTATCTTAACGACAAAAAAAAAACAATAGCGTCTACTCGATATTTTACTATACGATATATTCTGACATGGGTAAGAAAAGATAGTTCATTTTATACCCACCACCGCACAATACATACAGGATTTACCGTGAACCGCAGTCCGTTCACCAGTTCTTTTTTCTTCCAACACATTTGTCCAGAGAAGTACAATACCTTTCATTTAACCGTGCATACATTTTGTCTTATTAGTATCTGTAAAAAATATTCATTGTATACTTTTTCGAACTTTGATAACATGTTATAACCTGGTATATGTTATGACATGCTACGTCGGTGTATTCAGTCAATCTTTAAAAAAGTAATTGTTTGATTCATTAGGCAAAATAATGTTTCCAAATTTGTCGTGTGACATCGATGTCATTATCAGGTGCCGTAAGTACCTGGACGCTTTTGTCGTAATTTTGCTATGAAAAATTGTACTGAAGTATATATTTAATATGAATATCTTACACACGGCAGTTAGCGACGTCATATGGTGTTTTATTATCCATGTACAGAAAAGGGTACTTCAAATACCAGGAGAACAAAACAAGCAGCCAAAAAGCAATGGAGTGAAAACGAAAAAGGAGCTGTCCACAGACACTTTGATCGTTTTTTGATAATGGGTAAATTACCAGGGAAAAAAGAAATACTTGCATGTATTGAATGTGAGAATGACCTTCACAACAGAAGTTGGAAAAATGTCAAAGACTTTTGCAGAAATTTAATTGAAACAAAAAAGCGACGAGGACTTTTAACTTAAAAAAAATATTACACATATAATGCACGTTTAGGAGAATACGTTAAAGGATGAAGTTGCCACATTTTTTTGTGTTTTCTTGTTCTATATACTCTTTTCGAAAACGATATATGTGTGCTTATTGTATTTGAATGTTTTATTAATACGGTTCAGTCAAAAACGTTATTTGTTCATAATCATATCGCCGAACAAATTAGGATTGGTATATAGTTCGGCCAAAGAGTGTTTCTTTGTACTTTCTATGACGAATTTCTACGAGTTACTCACTATACAAGTTATTTTTTACCCTAAACTTGGTGTATATAAATGAATATAGCAAACATGATAAAAAATCAATCTAGAAGGCTAAACGTTCAGAGAAGGCACAACAAAATTCAGTCGGATAAATGGAAACAAACGTTTTGTTCAAGCATAACAAACAAACACTTTTAGATGTAATAAGATAAATGTAAATAACATAAAAAAACTACTGCTAAACTACTGCTACAATATGAAGAATACAAATGAATATTTTGTCAATTTTACTAAATTTGTTTTGAATGACAGGTGTCTGACTTGCAGTTGAGTACTTAATAGATATTTTAAAGTAAAAATTTACCAAAATGTAAATTATTGCGTAAATATCGCACTAGAATTGATTAAATAGTTGTTAAATATTACAATAATTTCCAACACAGATTTGTGTGCATTTGTTTTGCGTGTAGATATTCACATAAGCTATCAATTCACATATTTGCTTTGTGTATATAATTGGTATGTTTATATGTTTTTCATATCAAAATTGCTTGATCTACAAAAATTCGCGAGGAGTTTTGCATTTTTTCCCATGTTTTAATTGAAGTTTATAATTCAACGACGATGAAAATTACTAAGATGCCAGATTTAGTTATGTGTTTGTCTCATTTATGGTTAAAGATCAATTAACATACCCATTTCCCAGACTAAGATATTGTTAAAACAATTTATCGCGTTTGCGACTGACCTCTTTTATGCATTCTAACACAAGCTATTTACTTGTTTTTTTTTCGAATACTCTTCATGTACACACACTTGAACAAGCTGTAGATTACCTAGAACAAAACATATTTGAAACATATATTCATATGTGATATGTAAATGCATGCACAAAGCTAATAATTTATCATGTTTATACACTTTGCGATATGATGCTATAATGTCGGTTGTTTTAAGTGATTAATCATTATGTTAACCATGTTATCTGCCATCTGGAATGTAATTAAGTGTTTTGACATGTATGCGAAATTGATCGTGTTCGATTTGGTGCTGTATATTCAGAATTGAGTCACACTGTTATAATTTTCCTGTTGGTACATATTATTTTAAGTTGGCACCAACAAGGGTCTAACAATTGATCCACATGTGCACTCCCAGTAAGTATATATACTACAATGTAAGTGATTTAAAATAATATTAAACTACGTGTTTGATAAGTGTTTGCTTTGGTTCATATTTAATTATTAGTGTTTTTATATAATGATAATGCTGTCAAAGTCAGCGGTGATTATACGTGTATAACAACATTAATTATAACTTTTATATTGTTTTCAACAAATAATATATGGATGACACATCGGCATAACTTTTCAGTGCTTAAAATACACTCTTTCTATTATATTTTATGCAAAAATTAGGTACATAAGTTGGTTTACATAAAGGTAGTTTGAACAAAATACGTGAATTCAAATCTTAAAAAAAGGTGTTTGGTTTGCAAGGGAAAACAAAGCGATTGCCAGTGACTATTTTCCTTAAAATATAATCTGTTATTTCGACAGGTAGAATTAAATGTAAGTTCATTATTAACGTTAACCCGTTTTGGGCATTCTCTACTCAAACAAAGGCATACATACTGTATTTTTTTAATACAACACATGTTTAATGGTATCACAGTTGTAGAATTGGAATACATATATTATAACAATAAATACTGATCATTATTCAGATTGACCTACCTCCGTAGACTAAGTCACTGGAGCATCAAAATGCATTGTTATCAAGTCGTTTTGCTAGTTTACTAAACTATTTAGTTTCTCAGGCCTCGCCACATTAGTTGTGAAACGTTCATGATTGTTTCAAGTTACAGATTTTATTATTTTTGAAAGTGCAATAAATGTATTTAAGACAATTTAAGTGAAGTGGAAGTTGCCATGCGTGTGAATGAATTTTCTGATGTTTACCTATTTCAGGGGATTAAATGCATGAGTTATTTTATAATGTCAGAGTAAGGACAAAGTTAATTTACACTACTCAATCTACATGCATATGGGCAGTTCTTCTTTTAGGATAAAAAACTTCATAGTACGTGAAAATCGTGAATGCTTTTTTCTGATGGAAAAAAGGAATTAAACAAATAAGCCGCCTCCCCCTCTCCTTCATTCGGTTTGACAAATAGCGTGGCCTGAAAAAAATAACATTATTTTTAAGTTTTAAGAACGAATTGTTTTCATTTGTTGATTAATTGCACCATGATTGTTATGGTATTTTGCAGCACTTGCATGCTTGTAGTCGGCTTATATCTAATGAAGTCATAAATGTATTGTTTGATTGTTTTGTCTCTTATGCTTATTTTGACGTGAATACTATTTGAGTCAATCAAATAAGGCATTTGTGTATAACTTATATAAGGTCATATGATAAACATATTTAATTTAAATATTGTATCATACATATTCTTTTCAATTTTTGTACTAACATAAATATTATCCATGAACGTGCACGCCATTGTCCTATTAACAACGGTACCATAATTACACACAATTACCCCTGTTGGTAAACGCAAATTCCCCGTTGGACATTATTGAAGTTCCACGGTGATAGCGCGCTTAAGTTCCTCTCTTGGTTAACACAATTCCCCTGTTGGCACACATTAAAGTTCCACGGTTGGTACGCACATAGTACCCCTGTTGGTATACACCGTTCCCCAGTTGGAACACATTGAAGTGCCACAGTTGGAACGCACTAAGTTCCCCTGTTGGTATACACCATTCCCCTGTTGGTACACATTGAAGTTCCACAGTTGGTACGCACTTAGTACCCCTGTCGGTATACACCGTTCCCCAGTTGGCACACATCGCAGTTCCTCATTTGGTACGCACATAATTCCCCGGTGTGCATGTAAAATTTTCTTTGATTTATTACCCTATTTATCATAATTTTTATGTCAAAATCGTATTTTAGGTTCGAAACTTGTCTGTTCTTTATCACTTTCAGCTTTCTAGAATATGTGGAAATGGTGGTCCCCGGTTGGTAGGTTTAGAACACATTTCCCCGGTTGGAAGGTTTTACAAGTATGTGTGTGTGTGTGTGTGTGTGTGTGTGTGTGTGTGTGTGTGTGTGTGTGTGTGTGTGTGTGTGTGTGTGTGTGTGTGTGTGTGTGTGTGTGTGTGTGTGTGTGTGTGTGTGTGTGTGTGTGTGTGTGTGTGTGTGTGTGTGTGTGTGTGTGTGTGTGTGTGTGTGTGTGTGTGTGTGTGTGTGTGTGTGTGTGTGTGTGTGTGTGTGTGTGTGTGTGTGTGTGTGTGTGTGTGTGTGTGTGTGTGTGTGTGTGTGTGTGTGTGTGTGTGTGTGTGTGTGTGTGTGTGTGTGTGTGTGTGTGTGTGTGTGTGTGTGTGTGTGTGTGTGTGTGTGTGTGTGTGTGTGTGTGTGTGTTGATTTAGTTAATTTTCCAAACAGGTGATCATAATCGACCATACAATAATATGAATGGTTGTCCCCTACTGACCGTTTCGCCAACCCTTAAGAAAGATTGCCACATCGACAGATATGGTTGTTTCTTGTGTGATGCATCGGGTAAGATTTATCTATACTCTTTAGTATGTATATTATATATTATAATATATATTATTTCATGTCCGAAAAGTATCAGTCCCATGTTCGCCTGTGCAGTCCTTCTACGTTAATAGAAAACGACACTTTACGCCTAATCTAGATTTTCGTTAAGTAGAGACCTTTAAACAAAACATTTTTAAAAAGCGGAAAGTGTCTTGCTTTGTTAGCGATTGCGGTCTTCACATGCTACTGTATGATGAGTCAATTTTTTCCGAAACGATGCGCATTATAATTTTCGGAACAACAACTGACCTATTCATGTAATAGGTATACATCGCAACCAATTACACACAGCTTAACATAAACATAACATAACATTACAGAAGCGAACAATGCCGAAAATGCTTTCAACCCAATCGCAAAACTCTAACAACTAGCAGTTCAACCAATTCAAAATTATACCTACACATCGTCAAAAAATAGAACTCAAAAGCTACTATCCATTCGTGTTCAATGTAAATGTGTAACCTCTACACATTGACAGTTACCATTTTGTGTGATCATAACATTGTTACAATTATACCCAGAGAGTTTAAAATGACTAACCAGTATAACCTTCAAATGTTGTTTTGCAGTTATCACAACAAAAACACCAACCACCACCCCTGTCCCAACCACGACAGATATAACGACAACCACCACTAACCCAACACAAACAGCGATCAATATAACCTCAACTACAACATCTATAACAACCTCCGACATAACAATGACTCCTACAACAACTCTAACAACATCTCCGACAACAACTGCACCTACTACCGCAACAACACCCACGGTTGCTACTACCACAGGTATTCAATGTCAATAGTCTAGCAGTTAAATAGAGTCGTATGGGCTCAATGCATGTGCGTAAACTTTCAATCAAGATAAGCCCGTGAGAACTGCACAACCTTATACTGGACAACATTCCAAACGAGGCGCATATTACATAACTTTGAGAACTGCACAACCTTATACTGGACAACATTCCAAACGAGGCGCATATTACATAACGTTGAGAACTACGCAACCTTATACTGGACAACGTTCCAAACGAGGCGCATATTACATAACTTTTATAACTTTTAACCGCGCAGTGGTGTAATCAAAATATACTTGCATACACTCATAAATTGAGTATCAGCTTTATCTATCGCAGACTTTATCGTGTATAACCGTCATATGCAAATGCGTTTATAGCGAGATTATACGATGTTGTGTATGTATTTAATTGTAATATTGATAAAATATGTTACAATAACACACAATAGGCAAGACAAATTATATATTAAAGCCAAATTTCATAAAATGAAGCTAAGACAAATTAGCGCCCCGAGCCGATTGTGACGTACATATTTTCCTACAATAGCCTAAGCATTCGTCTTTGTATTAGGATCGGAGTTAGTGTTTGTGTGTCGTATGAATAGATATCGTTGCAGGAATTCAAATAAACCGTTAAACTCAATGTAGATTCACATCGTACATGTATGGTTTACATGCTGGCGAATTCGGCTATACAGCCGTTTTCAATTTCAGAAATAAATATCTGGCTTATTTCGCATTTTTGACACATGTTCTTCTTAACTTTTCTTTTGATTTATATTGAAATATATATATATATATATATATAATAAGTTTTTTACACATTTTATATAAATTCATCAATATTTGACAAAATCGTATAATCCCGCATTAAAATGAAAAAGGTAAATATATTCTAATTTCTGAACGCAAATTACATGACATTTTATCTTTTTTATGACCAATGTGTCCTCCGTTCCCGAGCGATTGTCCTGATATTCGGAGCTGCATTGACGTGGACGCAAACCTTTGTTCTGTCTGCCTATGTGCAGGTAGAATAACATTAAGTTGACTAAAGCACATGCTTAATAATTGTTTTGAGAGCAATTCTTTTGAACATCCCTTACGCCATAGACATATTGTTTCTAGAATACACCCTTACGCCATAGACATATTGTTTCTAGAATACACCCTTACGCCATAGACATATTGTTTCTAGAATACACCCTTACGCCATAGACATATTGTTTCTAGAATACACCCTTACGCCATAGACATATTGTTTCTAGAATACACCCTTACGCCAGAGACATATTGTTTCTAGAATACACCCTTACGCCAAAGACATATTGTTTCTAGAATACACCCTTACGCCATAGACATATTGTTTCTAGAATACACCCTTACGCCATATACATATTGTTTCTAGAATACACCCTTACGCCATAGACATATTGTTTCTAGAATACACCCTTACGCCATAGACATATTGTTTCTAGAATACACCCTTACGCCATAGACATATTGTTTCTAGAATACACCCTTACGCCATAGACATATTGTTTCTAAAATACACCCTTACGCCATAGACATATTGTTTCTAGAATACACCCTTACGCCATAGACATATTGTTTCTAGAATACACCCTTACGCCATAGACATATTGTTTCTAGAATACACCCTTACGCCATAGACATATTGTTTCTAGAATACACCCTTACGCCATAGACATATTGTTTCTAGAATACAGTACGATGCATACTATATCACAATAAGCATAACGCAAATTGACCAAAGCTTGATTAACCGCCTGTCAACAGTCAATGCAACACGTTATGGGTTAAATACACTTTAGGATCACATATTTGACGTTATGTTTCAAAGTTATCGCAACTACTGGATAAAAACATATATCGGTTTTTAAAACACAAACATATCACCAGAAGATTACCAGAAAGTACGTCATTCAAGATACTCGACAACATATGTTTTCATTTCATGCCAATTTAATTGATCAAGTCATACTTGTTAAAAGCAAGTTTAAAAAATAAACATGTATAGACCTTGTCATTGAATTTCATAAAACAAATTCTTATGTTTGTTTTATTGAACCTCAGATTCAATGTATGTGATGTATTAAAATGTTGTTTTTTTCTTCAAAATGCGTTAAAATTAAATTATTCTTCAAAAACGCACGTATCGCCAAATCAACTGTACCCAAATAGCGATTATAAATGCCCAACAACAATAAAAATATACTTTTAGGCATGACATGTTTTACGTTAATACTAAAGACAACGAAATTTTATCTATGTTTTTTGGTATTGCTAGCGATTGCTTATATGAAAATTATATTCATTGATTGAGAAAAACGTTCACAGAGTGATCCGAAACGAAAAAAGAAACCAACATGCATTCAAGTTGTAAACATTGTCTGAAATATTTATTATGTTCTGTTTTGATATTAATAACCTATTGATGTTCGCGTTCGTGAAAAACATCAAGATTGTAAACATAAACCTTAAACATAACTATCTCTACTAATTATGCCATGAGTCTAGGTGACAACATGACAACTCTATCCCCCGGCTGCAGGCCACTGGAGTGTCTGTTAGACTGTGGGGATTCTCCAACGTACATGAAGGACGAAACCGGATCTAATTAGATTGCAATATGCTAGTTGCCCAGAACAAAATATCAATGTACTTATAAAAACTCAACAATGTTGCAACTTATAAAGGGCATCAAATTTCAGCGTTGGTTGCAATGTTTGGTTTTGTAAAGTTAAGGTTAAACAAATCTTCAATGATTCGTTCTTCATTGGCCGATTTCTAAACTTATGCGAAATATGTTGATTATCTATATGTAACCAACTTTTTCTGTAGAATTATTAGTGTATTTAAAAACTACAGGTACCTAGCGTAAACGCGAACGTAGCATTTGGTCGTTATTTATACATCTAAAAAGAGGTGGCACCCGTGATTTACAGCTGTGTGTGTATGTTCTGGATCCAAGTACTCATTCAGATCCAACGCATTCGATTTCATGTTCGGATAACTCTCCAGGAATATATTTTGAGACAAGTCATACAAAAACGACTTTAAAGCACGAAAGATTATTTACCATATACATTATAAGTGAATTGTGTTTGGTTGTCTTTTTAGACAATGTGAAGTAGTTAGTCTTTTGAATTTTCACAACGCGAATGATGTTGTTTTCTTGTGGTCGCGTACAATGTACATGGTGTATATACCATGACCCGTCAGCCCGAATCAACAGGCATCAATCATCATTAGCAACACCACCGAAACAATCTAATATTTAATAATCAACATACTTATACATGTACAAGACCAAACATGGACATACAAACATCAACGTACAGTTGCGTAAACAAACACAATAATATTGGTGAGTTTAAAAGAACAATTTTTGTTATCGTGTGGAACGCTTTTGAAGGCACGTGTCAATAGTCTGTCAATTCGCAAACAACTTCGCAGCATACATTTAGGTATAAACCAACAAATTGACGTACAAAGCACACATTTTTAACAATGATAGCATAGTTTATGTTCAGAAATGAAATATTATATTTCTCTGCCTCACAATCAAATCCACGCTTTTACGAAACCGACCTGAATGTATCATACATACTATATTGTGTGTGCAGAAAGTGTCCTCCCAGATTAGCCTGTGTAGTCCGAAAAGTCTAATCATGGCCGAAGCTTTCCGCTTGAAAACGGTTTTCGTTAACACGAGACTTCATTTTAAAGAAAAGTTTCATCAAAGCTTACCGTGTCTTCCATTACTAGCCTGAGAAAATTGCGCACATACATTAAACCCAGTTTTACAGATTCATGCTCGTGTGTTTTCTTTCCTTTAAATAACGCTTATTTTCAACTTCTTAGTAAAGATAAAATACAGTTTCAGCACGTTAACTGATTATTTAGGATATGGTAAACACTAGTAGCAATACACTGAGTTGGCATCAGTGTATCAATTATATAGAAGTGTTGGATTTCCTTATATTCTGGTATACTTTAAATTCGAAAGAAATACCGTCTTCTTCGTGATAGGTATCGGAAGTGGCGTCGTTTCTGAAAAAGTTAATTATGGAACGTTTCAGCGCGTGTGTAATCGTGAAGCAACACTTAATCCGTCTGTGTCTTTCACCAATTATAGCCTTTAAACAACTAATAATTTAATAATTAGCACTACATCGTGTTTATAAAGTTTTTTTTATTTAAATGCTTCACTAACTTCTTCAAACTCGTTAAGATAACTGGACAAAGTAAGTAAATATATTGAAATTTAAACCGCACATGCGACATGTAATCCCTACTTTACTTCTCGGAAGTCGTCATCAAAAGGCGGGAAAAATGTGTCTGACGGAAAGTCCTTGTACACGTGAGTGAGATAGATTCGTCCACAGAGCGGATGAGACAGGCACTCCTGCAGTAAACAAAACAAGGGACAAAATTGTCACAAAACCAGGTTTTCATTGTGAAAAAAAAATCTGATAAAGGGAGAAAACTCAAACTGAACTTTTGAAATGACAAAAAAAAATTAACCCCCTTTGTAAGTTTTTTTTTTTTTTTAAATCTATTTTTAGTCGTGGCGACCTTGACATTGGAGATATTGACGTGAATCTTTCGTGGGACACACCGTCCCATGATGGTGAACAAATGTGCCAAATGATTTTAAAATCTCACAATGAATGACATAGTTATGGCCAGGACAAGCTCATTTATGGCCATTTTTGACCTTTGAACTCAAAGTGTGACCTTGACCTTGGAGATATCGACGTAATTATTTCGCGCGACACACCGTCCAATGATGGTGAACAAATGTGCCAAATGATTTTAAAATCTGACGATGAACGACATAGTTATGGCTCGGACAAGCTCATTTATGGCCATTTTTGACCTTTGAACTCAAAGTGTGACCTTGACCTTGGAGATATCGACGTAATTATTTCGCGCGACACACCGTCCAATGATGGTGAACAAATGTGCCAAATGATTTTAAAATCTGACAATGAACGACATAGTTATGGCCCGGACAAGCTTATTCCGCCAGCCCGCCAGCCCGCCAGCCCGCCAGCCAGCCCGCCAGCCAGCCAGCCCGCCAGCCAGCCAGCCCGCCCGCATTCGCCAATCTAATAACCAGTTTTTTCCTTCGGAAAACCTGGTTAACAATCGTTAGACTCGTCTAAGAGAGTGGATAAAGAAGGCGCTACTGTACACGTGTAGTCCATCAATTAAATCAATTAAACCCTATTTAAATAGACTCGACCATATTGCAGGTAAGATAGGCATCTTTTAAGTACATAACACATCAGTATTATAGAATCGTTCACAGGTTTTAGACTAACCATCCCCTTGGAACGTTAATGCTCAACAAACGTTATTATAGTAGCTTGTGTCACCCGAATTCAGATGCTTAAATAAATTCAAGCTATAATATTTTGAGCATCGAGCATACATACTTTAGCAATATCACTTTATCACGTGGTCGAATGGTCTCAATTCACTTTAGCCTTGCTTCTGGGAAAGCGGACCTAAATCATGTGCATGAAGTGTCGTATCAGATGTGCATGAAGTGTCGTATCAGATGTGCATGAAGTGTCGTATCAGATGTGCATGAAGTGTCGTGTCAGATGTGCATGAAGTGTCGTATCAGATGTGCATGAAGTGTCGTGTCAGATGTGCATGAAGTGTCGTATCAGATGTGCATGTAGTGTCGTGTCAGATGTGCATGAAGTGTCGTGTCAGATGTGCATGAAGTGTCGTGTCAGATGTGCATGGAGTGTCGTGTCAGATGTGCATGAAGTGTCGTGTCAGATGTGCATGAAGTGTCGTGTCAGATGTGCATGAAGTGTCGTGTCAGATGTGCATGAAGTGTCGTGTCAGATGTGCATGAAGTGTCGTATCAGATGTGCATGAAGTGTCGTATCAGATGTGCATGAAGTGTCGTATCAGATGTGGATGAAGTGTCGTATGAGATGTGCATGAAGTGTCGTATCAGATGTGCATGAAGTGTCGTGTCAGATGTGCATGAAGTGTCGTATCAGATGTGCATGAAGTGTCGTATCAGATGTGCATGAAGTGTCGTGTCAGATGTGAATGAAGTGTCGTGTCAGATGTGCATGGAGTGTCGTGTCAGATGTGCATGAAGTGTCGTGTCAGATGTGCATGAAGTGTCGTATCAGATGTGCATGAAGTTTCGCATCAGATGTGCATATAGTGTCGTATCAGATGTGCATGAAGTGTCGTATCAGTTGTGCATGAAGTGTCGTGTCAGATGTGAATGAAGTGTCGTGTCAGATGTGCATGTAGTGTATTATCAGATGTGCATGAAGTGTCGTATCAGATGTGCATGAAGTGTCGTGTCAGATGTGCATGAAGTGTCGTATCAGATGTGCATGAAGTGTCGTATCAGATGTGCGTGAAGTGTCGTATCAGATGTGCATGAAGTGTCGTATCAGATGTGCATGAAGTTTCGTATCAGATGTGCATGAAGTGTCGCATCAGATGTGCATGAAGTGTCGTATCAGATGTGAATGAAGTGTCGTATCAGTTGTGCATGAAGTGTCGTGTCAGATGTGAATGAAGTGTCGTGTCAGATGTGCATGGAGTGTATTATCAGATGTGCATGAAGTGTCGTATCAGATGTGCATGAAGTGTCGTATCATATGTGCGTGAAGTGTCGTACAGGACGTGAATGAATTGTCGTATCAGATGTGCATGAAGTGTCGTATCAAATGTGCATGAAATTTCGTATTATATTTGCATGAAGTGTCGTGTCAGATATGCATGAAGTGTCGTATCAGATGTGCATGAAGTGTCGTATCAGATGTGCATGAAGTGTCGTATCAGATGTGCATGAAGTGTCGTATCAGATGTGCATGAAGTGAAGCATCAGATGTTCATGAAGTGTCGTATCAGATTTGCATGAAGTGTCGTGTCAGATGTGCATGAAGTGTCGTATCAGATGTGCATGAAGTGTCGTATCAGATGTGCATGAAGTGTCGTATCAGATGTGCATGAAGTGTCGTGTCAGGTTTGCGTGAAGTGTCGTGTCAGATGTGCATGACGTGTCGTGTCCGATGTGCATGAAGTGTCGTGTCAGATGTGCATGAAGTGTCGTATCAGATGTGCATGAAGTGTCGTATCAGATGTGCATGAAGTGTCGTGTCAGATGTGCATGAAGTGTCGTGTCAGATGTGCATGAAGTGTCGTATCAGATGTGCATGAAATGTCGTGTCAGATGTGCATGAAGTGTCGTATCAGATGTGCATGAAGTGTCGTGTCAGATGTGCGTGAAGTGTCGTATCAGATGTACATGAAGTGAATCAGATGTGCATGAAGTGTCGTATCAGATGTGCATGAAGTGTCGTATCAGATGTGCATGAAGTGTCGTATCAGATGTGCACGAAGTGTCGCATCATATGTGCATGAAGTGTCGTGTCAAGTTTGCGTAGTCCGTACAGGCTAATGTAAAGTGTCGTGTCAGATGTGCATGAAGTGTTGTGTCAGATGTGCATGAAGTGTCGTGTCAGATGTGCATGAAGTGTCGTATCATATGTGAGCAGTCCGTACAGGCTAATTAGGGACGTTACTTTATGTATACGTTGGATTTTCGCTACAAAACAATAGGAAGGTGTAGTCAGAAATTAGCCTGGGAAAACACACCAAGCACTATACGCACATGCATTATGCTCATGTTTGTTCTGAAAGAGATATTTTGCCTCGGATATTAGGCTTTATAACTATCAGATTATCATATTTTTATTTTGGTATTAGGTTTATTTCAGAAACAATAAGTATTAAAAGCCTTATACCTGGTATATGCCTGCACCACCCATTATCCAGACGCTGTCCAATTTTCCGTTCCGGTTCAGATCTGCGATGTACTCGAGAGCCTCAGGTACACTTCCGGCCACCGTCAGAAGATTCGGGTGTGTCTTGATACTACAAGCGGAAATGCACATGCGGAATTGCGATATGACAATACATTTGATAATTTGTTACTTTATCAGAAACCTTTTTACAAAGAAAATGTGCAGTATTATTTAGCTGATACTATACTTGTACTTGTTTTATTGCCTCGTGCCTAAAAAAGTGATAATGATGCTGCTCTATTGTTTCTTAGCCGTTGTGAACTTAAAAAGTAATTAAATCTAATAATGATTAATTTGTATTGGCTTTGGTTATAAATAATGATATTTTGAAGTCGGGTTTTATTTCCAAGTGTATTTCAGTGACCTTGTTTACATATTTTAATTTTTCGCATGCCATACACATGTGTTGCTAAGTGCACGGTTTACGGATGCTGACGACATTTTAGAATGACAATTGAAATAGCATAGGCTGCAGAACATGAGGTAGACGCACCTTGGGTCACGTGACTGACTACAGACGATGTGATATACGCCTCCATAGCTCGCCTGAAAGTCCGTACATCCCGCCCAGCTCTTACGGCCATGTACATGTACAATCATCAAACTGGAGTCTGGATTAAAATACAACAACTGTAAATGGATATATCAACATAATTCATGTCTTTATTTGAATGACAAACATTAACGATAGTAATCTTGTGAAATCCATTAAACGTTCTTCTCAATAACTAAAAATGTGTCTAGGGTTAACTTAATCATGGAAAACGGGAAAACTTAGTCTGGAACACTTTAAATCAATCAATTTAGCCGCTGTGCTATATGGGTCGTGTTCTTGGAAAATGGAGCTTTTTACATGTGCGTACAGTGTTAGCCTGTAAAGTCCGCAAACTTCCCGCTGATATTCTACTTTCGGTTAAAAGTCTATTCCTAGCGAAAATCAGTTTAGGTGGAAAGTGTCTTTCCTCATCGCGGACTGCATGGCTAATGTGTGGCGACATTTAAACGAAAATGCAATAATACTCGTTTTTACAGACCGAGTCTCATGTTTACAATATTACCTTTCTTGTGTGTGGATGTGGTCTTTAAATAATACTCAAAATCGGCCCTGTAAACAGACATAAACTTGCAAGCATAGTAGGTAAAGAAAAATGAGCTTTGTTTTGGAAAAACTGGTCTTAATGCGTGTGCGCAAAGTGTAATCCCAGATATGCCGGTATAAGTGTAGATTGTCATCCCCCTTTCTGAAAAAAGCTGGATTTTCGGATAGAAGCGATATCCTTACGGGTAAATTACATATCCGCAAAAAGTGTCGTATCTAATTAGCCAATGCGGACTGTAGAGGCTAAATTGGGATGACAATTTACGCACATGCATTTAGCCCAGTTTTACTAAAGCGAGGTTGATTTTGTTCCTGTATTCAATAGTCAAACAGCAACGTTGTATATGGACAGCAATGTAAAATGTCGTAAGCAGACAGAGTGAAGATAACTATTTACAAATCGATATTTTATTGCTTATTGTTGACGGATTGTTTAGTTCTTTGTACATAAGTTTATGTCTACGCATATATTGTTTTTAATTTTTGAGACAAATCAAACTTCGTTCTGAGAAAAAATTGACTTAATGCATGTGCGTGAAGTCACGTCAAAATTAACAAGGGACTAAACTTTCCGCCTAAACCGGGTTTTCGTTTAGCAGATATCTCCTTTATACCGAGAGGTCCGTAAAAGCGGAATGTGTACACAGGCTAAAATCGGACGACACTTTCTGCAAATGCATGCAGCCCATTTTTTCCCAAAACTATTCGTATACTTACTTCAATTTTGGCCATGGCAGATCACCCTGGTAGCCAATGCCTCTGTTGTTATGACACATTGCTGCCATCATATTGAAAGTGATTATACCGTTCGTGGTGGAGACATTTTGTTCCATGATGTCCATGGGCCAACGAAAGACTCTTTAATAGTGCGTCACACTGGCCCTGCAAATGATATCAGCTCTGCATTAGTAATGGCCATTCGATTGGTTGCAGTTCAATTAATACAACAAAGTTAATGCAACAATTGATGAAACTAAATTCACTAATTCAGTTACATACTCTTTTATCTTTCTATTAAACGTCCGTATTATTTTAAGTCAAATAATGACGACGATTTCAATTTATAAATCGTTTCAAAATAAATCTGTACAAAATATTGTTTTGCGTCGTTTTGCTGTCGTTTATAGATGGACAATATTTGGTTTTGTACTAACATCTTTAATACAAAGCATCTTAAAGATTTTCGTCACGTTCAACATAAGTACACCAAATTGCTTTGTGAAGAACCTTTTTGAATGTATACATTCATTTATAATCTGCAAAAGGCCATTGGCTGATATCTTTTTAGACATACGTTCACTTTTTTATTTATTCTTCAGTAAAAGTGAAGCTTGGCTAGCCATAAAATGTATAAAAAAACATACTTTGCATTGGCCGTTCATAGGAGGTGATTCCAGTTTTGATAATTATATGTCTATGGTGTTCAGTAGTTAACACAGTAGATAAGACCGAAATAAAAACGTCATGAAATAGTTTATGGAGTTCCATTGATTGCTATTTTAAAGTTAAATTTAAAAAACATATTCATCTGCGTGAAAATTTATTTGATTAGTATTAAACATTTTGTATTTTTTACCACAGAAAAAGCACAATGTAATATTTAAGTGTTGTTGTATAAATGTTCTTTTATAACATGTGCTATACACTGTTTCATGTGTTGATATATGGCTGTTAAAATTGCGCTAGTATAATGTTGATTATAATCTGTGTTATTATCTTTCAACAGTGTCGCTGAGGTTTTCCGAAATACCTTATAATATAAGTCCAGAATCACAACGCAGATAATTGGTTAAACAAAACTGCATAATACAATAGATAGTGTCTGTTGAAACTAAATCAAATGAACACGATTACGGTGTGCCCTTAACCGTACTATGTCAACGTAAACTCGTGATACTAATTTGTTTCAATTATCTGATAACTTGTAGGTCATGGCGAGTTCACAATCTTGCGTGAAGTGGTTTACGGTACTGGTAGTATACGGACATTGAATAAGAATAATTAGTCTCGCTCTGGGAAAACTGGGCTTAATGCATGTGCATAAAGATTCGTCCAAGATTAGCCCGTGCAGTCTGAAAAAGCTTACCATGGACGACCCTTTCCGCCTATTCTGGATTGAGTTGAGAAGAAACTTCCTTAAAACAAAAAAGCGGACTGCACAGGCTTATTCTGGACGAATATCTACGCACATGCATTAAGCCCTGTTTTCCCAGAGCGAGGCCCACATGTATAATATATGGCCCGGCAATCATCGCAATAAATAAAGAACCCCGAGCTACAATAAGGTTTCTATTATGCAGATGCAAATTAAAAAGGGACATGTTTTTGTATATTTGCATAACGTTAATCAACACATGACGACGGCTTTGATTTATTCAAATAAATATTACAGTCCTGAAGCTGTCTAAAGTGATCACGTGTGTTGTGTACCTTAATCTTATTTGGGAACTACATTTTGGTTATGTTTGATGTGTTAGGTTTTTCACACTGTTTGAGTACCTTAACACATAGTAACATACTGATAGGGTATTTCCTTTTAGTGGGACCATTTCCGATCTGGAAAAAATGAATAGGGGAAAATGCATACGGAACACCTGTTTCATTTGTTTAGTGCCAATTATGGTAGTGAAATTCCTATTGCTAACAAAACTAACAACAAAAATACGATTGTGTATTACAACAAAGTTAATTCAAGTATTGTAAGGGCTAAAACAGCGCGTTTTTATGTAATTAATTTATTTATTTAAAAAAACACAGTCACGTCCACAACATAAATAAAATTTAAACCTAAAATCGTAAGGTGAAACATGGCTTACCTTAACCGTATAGTACATAAACGATCCGTTGAATAAAATACCAATATTACGTAAACACATGTACACCGTTACTGTCGAGGTTAACAGCTATTATGAGTTCACCAAAATTCACACGGAAGCACCCAAGCGCGTCACGTACACACGGAAAGTAAATCGTTATAGATTCGACAAATACAGGTTTGCACAGGTGTATTAAAAGTAATGTTTAACATGGACACGCGCAAAACATGCGTGGTTGTTTACTAGCTATGTTAAGGGTGTTTGATATATCTGTTAAGTCAATTTTTCGCAAAAGTGTTTTTTTTTACATTTTAATTTCAATTATAAATGCAAAGAAGGTAAAGTCTAACACTAATTCATTCACGTTTGATATATAGAAAAATCGTTTTGTGATTTTAACTGTGTTATTGTAGGGCGTGAGACGTTTGATATATAGAAAACTCGTTATGTGATTTTAACTGTGTTATAGTAGGGCGTGAGACGTTTGATATATAGAAAACTCGTTATGTGATTTTAACTGTGTTATTGTAGGGCGTGAGACGTTTGATATATAGAAAACTCGTTATGTGATTTTAACTGTGTTATTGTAGGGCGTGAGACGTTTGATATATAGAAAACTCGTTATGTGATTTTAACTGTGTTATTGTAGGGCGTGAGACGTTTAACTGTGTTATTGTAGGGGCGTGAGACGTTTGCGATATATGACGGGTATTGCGAGTAGTAGTAAAAAAGTTAAACAGAAGGAATACTATGACATTAAAAGCCAAATACAGAAGGATTGCTTGTTTTATGGATTGTATATGTTTTTGAGGTGGGCACTTTTATTTCTGCGATTTACATACTGCGTAAAACACACATGACAAGGAAAGTAAAAGGCTTCATTCCACAAACCCCAGTGTTATATTAGAAATATTTTTTTTTTTTTATACCGGATTTATATAACGTCCTTTTCATGCAAGAGTACACGTTCAAAGGCGCTATTGAAATATGTTCAACCAACTGCCTTGCCATAAATAAATTGAAAACAAAACAACCCGACATAGCTGTTTCATTTTTTATACAGATATATATAATTAATTATTAACATGATATTACTGATAATTCCATTCATTTTTTAGGCTGTTAAACTAATGTTCACTGTTTCATGCTTGCTCATCACCAGGATTAACTCGTTCAGCGTCACTCAAAACCGTATTGATTGTTAAATATGGTAAGAGTATTTCCTCTTCGGACATGTTATGTGTTATCCAGTATTTCAAAATATTAAAACACTATAGTAGAAAGCGCTAAGTAGAAAGCGCTAGTTGTGCAATATATACATGCATGCTATCACAATTATTTAAATGAAATTAGTAAATGTTTATTTTAATTCATAAACGTTTAAAGCAGAATATTGTCCGTGAGCCTTTTATATTACCAAAAAGTTTGTACACTTATTATATGTACATATTAGTACACTAACATTCATAACTAATCCAATACATACATGTTATTTAAGGTTTCATGTTAATAACATAACACTTAAATTAGCATAACAAGGGTTTGAAACAATTGATTTTTAATTAAAATTCAATTTAATGTTGAAATAAATGGCAATTGCTAACGTGCTGTTTCATTATCAAACTTATCGCCAAAGTTATCTCCCCAAACAAGTAAACGGTTTTCATTACATTCATAAATAAAAATGTATACCCCCTATTGAAAATATATATAAATAAACAGCTTACAAACAATTATATTGTTATTGAATCGCCCACCATTACGTGGTGTGTAATGGCGGTAGGGATGCATACTAGCTATTCGGATGTTTAAACTTTGAAGGACTGAGTTTTAGTAGTGTCTAGCCTTTCTGTTATCAATAGTGGAAGTTACAGCTTAGACAAGTTATTCCGCTTTCGAATTTTTTAGTTGAAGCGAAAGGTTGATGATATTATAATTTAATTTGCATCACACATATTGCTGTTGATTTTTAAGGATTTTTAAGGATTGCTATAATTAACGCGTTATAATTCTACATAAAAACGCCAATGTTATGTAATAGAAAAATATATTGGCTAGCAACTATATTTATATTTTAAAATCGAAAGTGACTTCTTTCGTTTGTTAAACAACCCATAAAACATGCCTGCTCGTAAGAATAGTATCTGGTCATTGTGTTTGTAATTAGATTATAGGTTGTGTGATTATTTTTGTGAACTGTAATCAGAGTAATTATATGATGCAAGAGCACAACATTATTTGTGATTTCTTACGTTTGATTATTCATTACTAAAAATAAACATCTCTCACTTAAAGGGGATTTCCCGCCTTGTTTTTTCTTAAATAATTGCTGTGAAAGCATTTGAGATTATTGGCTGAGTAATATAAATGAAGGTTAATTTTATCGCTCAGAATACATGTGCATTTTAGACAGAGTGTCATCAATATGTACACGAAGATATGTTGGTTTTATTATAATGTGTTCCAACCTACGTATATGTTTTAGTTCGTATGCCTACTAGACATATTGGAACGTTAATTATGAAAACTGTACCTTTTTCTCGATGCGAAATTCACGCTCACACAGATTCGACGAATGTGTGCATTGTTTTGTAATCAACATATATGGGAAATCTTTATCCATTTTATATTATTGATTGTGTTCGAAATTTATACATCAACATGATATTTTCAAGGGCTAAAAGGCATTAGTTATTTCTAGTGATGCAATATTTGGCACATTTTGTTAAATTTTTGTTTAATTTTACATAGCTTAACTTTTAATTTAACATATATATATATAAAAGTATATTTTCAAATAGGAAACATGAATGTGCAATTATCAACGATGTTTTCCTGCTATGGGTATTAAGGATTTTACTTAATAATATACTGGGCACTAACTGGTCTTATTGGTAATACATTGCGTAAAGGTTTACATATGTGTAAAACAACTGATATAGCTAGTAAATGAAATTACCAAATTTTATGTAGTCATATTGAAACAAATATTTCACGATTGATGCTCTTTCAAAAAAAAGAATTCTGCGGTGATTAACCATTTACATGCGTACACTAAAGAGACAATACTATTAATGTTACGATGTTTGATGAAACGATCTGAAAACATTAAACCCCGATTTTTTTAGATACTTATTTACCTGTTGTAATCGCCCCAACATCTGCTAACCTGTTGAGCAAGCTATATTATCTAGTAACCTGTTGTTCACGCTTCCTTATCTAGTAACCTGGTGTGGAATCTTCATTCTGTAATGCCAATGCATTCAATACAACTGCTGGTAATAATATTATAATTGAATAGTTCGGATCGGCATTGGATTACAATATGTAAGCACTCATTAAAGCAATTTTCCCTCTAGATCGAGTGTAGTTTTTTTTTAATTACATTATAAGTAGCTTAATATTCAATAGCAAGTTACTTCCATTATTACACCGTTGAGATCAGGAAGAAGCTGTGGAATAAATTTGTCTTAAAGAGTACAGTTCTATCCCCAAAATCAACATAATTAAGAGCTAAACGTATTGGTTTCTCCCTGACTTCATTTAACTTGATTGTCTGTATATAAAAGTATCGGATCATGTATCAGAAAATACATTGTAGGCAGCTTAGCAAATTAAAACGAAAATTATGTTCAAGTTCAAAATGTTTCGTATAATCGCATCTGTATTACGAGCCGACGCCATTTCATACCCATGTTAGTGTTTGTAGAAAAAAATGCTAACTCAATTACTTTTGCATTACTGCAACTAACGTAAGTGCTTCAAACATTGCAATGATGACACGTTGAAGGAAATGCATGAGTATTTCTGAACGTGCAAAAAAATATTAAACTATCCTAATTTCATGACAATTAACTGTACTATTTCATTATTGTTCAAACGATTACTTTTATAAAACTAATCGGCTTTCAGGTGCCTAAGATCTTACTGCAGCACGTTTAGATGACTGAATGTGACACCAGACACGATGAATCGGAAGGGTTCCATAGACAGGGCAGTGTGTCCAGCCAACAAGACCTGGTAAGATTAGCTCTCCCGGATGGTAGGCATATGGCAGTCGGACTGTCCGTCTTTCCATAAGTATGTCATTCCGTCTGTCTGTCTGTCCTTTCGGCATTACGTTTCCCGAATTGTTTCGCCTAAACGCTTTGAGATATGAACCTGTTATAGCTCACCTGAGTACATGTGCCCATGTTTAGCGTTTGTGATCGCCTTTTGTCCGTCGTGCGGCGTCAACATTTACCTTGTTAACACTCATGAGGTCCCATTTATTGGCCGATCTTCATAGTCAGAAGATTTGTGACAATTCTATCTTGGACGAGTTCGAACATGGTTCCGCTTGTTTGAAAAACATGGCCGCCGTTGGGCGGCGCATTTTTCCATATATGGTTATTTATGGCTATAGTAGATTCCTGTAAACACTCTAGAGTCCACATCTATTTTCTGGTCTTAATGAAACTTAATCAGAAGATTTGTCCTAATGATATCTTGGTCGAGTTCGAAAATGGTTAAGGTTGGTTGAAAAACATTGCAGCCAAGGGGCAGGGAATTTTTCCTTATATGGCTATAGTAAAATCTTGTTACTCTCTAAAAGTCACATTTATTGTCCCATCATCGTGAAACCAGGTGAGAATATTTGTTGTAATGATATATTGGATGAGTTCCAAAATAGTTCCGTTCTATTGAGAAACATGGCCCCAAAAAGGGCGGGAAGTAATCCTTATATTGCTATAGTAAAACCTGTTAGTACTCTGAACGTTATATTTATAGTTCACTCTTCATGAAACTTGATGAAGGTTTGTTCTAATTATTGGACTGCACAGAACAGGTCAGTTCCTTTGTATCTCAAGTGAGCGACTTTGGGACTTTTTGGTCCTTTTGTTTACTATATGATTCTACATGCATCAGTTACAGATCAAATTCGAGTTTAGTTACGTTTCATTTATTTTTGGCAAATTAATAGACTTATACATTTTCTCTATAATAACAGTTTTCTGGACTTTTTACGAAACGGTTATATATATTTACCTGGATGTTGGTGTGTGAGTCTTTTTTTACATTACTGACTAATCAAGTATGAGTTTAACTCCGGTTCTTTGATTTTTGAGGAAGTTAGGGGCCTTTCACTTTGAAATTGTTCTTTATAATACTACTTGTTTTCGGATTTTGTTTCCCAAACTCTTTGAACTATTAACCTGATTTGTTTGTATGTGAGTCTACCCTCAGCAGTTATAGATGAAGCTATAGTTTAGTTCCGTTCGATTTATGTTTGGAGAAGTTATGGACATTAGTATTGGGCTTTTTGCTAGAAGCTTGCAGATATATAACTAATTTTTTGTGTTTCAGTCTGTCAACATGACTTACAGATCAAAGTTGAGTTTCGCTTTTGTCAATTGATTTTTGACGAAGGTACGTGCCTTGGACTGAGAAATGTTCTTATAAATAATACTTTTCTAGAATGCTCTCAGGAACGCTTTCAGAAACTGACTTCTTTGGTATGTGAGTCATACAACATGATCTACAGATCAAGTTCAGGTTGTGATTTTTACGAAGTTACGGGCCTTGGAATTAACCAATTTCTCTAAAGCAAAAACTCTTTTCCTTATATTTTTTTGCAACAACTTTCAGATATGGAAACATTTGAGGTTTAACAAATGAAAAGCACATTTGTGACAATGTTTCGACCAACATGAAGTTGGTCCCTCCCTATGGTATTACACACATACATTTTACGAATCTATATGGTGGAACATTAGTTTAATAAAGGCTGGTATGTGTTAAATCTAATACCATTAAACGTATTCATATTTTAGTTCCAATAGTAAATACTTAAACTTAAAACTTACAATTTATCGCTTTCCTTATGTTGACAACTTTAAAAATACTTTGTTTTATAGTATGCCTCTGGCGCTGATGTCTTCATTCAAATTTCAAATGTTCAGTCCTTAGAATCACATTTTCATCCGATTTTTCAAATCATTGAAGTGCTATGTAAGTGTTAAGTACTTTGTTCACCTAACAAATTCTTAAATTAATAAAATAATACGTTTAATTATGCAGCTTCAATTAATTAAAAGTCAGATGCATATTAAAAAATGTTCACTACTTGTTTCTCTAACAACTTGAGATCATAGAGATTAACATGGTATGTACATGTACTAACGAAACAATTTCAGAAATAAATCATCTCTTCGTGTATTGATTTTTTCCCCGAGTATCTTCATTTATGTAAATAATGTTATTTTACTCGATTATCGTTCACACGATACATCGAATACCGGATTATAGAACACGCGAACATACAAATAAACATATAAGTATAACTTTCACAATTTATACTTTAAAAACGATGGCATATTGTGTATCCGATACAGTCTTCTTGGGCAATTAATCAACTATATCTTACGTAAAGAAGTTTGATACAAATGCAATATATATTGGTGTTTTAAATACATGGACATTCCAGTACACTTATCATTTAATGTCCGTTTATTGAATCAACTCATGTAAATGAATCCAAATGTTATTATTTTTTATTATTTTAGGACAATGAAACTATTTTCATATTTATGACATATGACATTATATTTAATTTAAACATATTCCAGGTTCAGTGGGAAAATGCCTCCGTTGAAACATGCACTGTAATAAGCTTGCTCGACTATGGTCTGGAGATCATACAGGTTCGGAGAGACGCATACAGGGAGCACTGCAGGCTAAGGACTGCACGGACAAATGGAACAATAACGACTATTATTACGGGTAGCAAGGCTAATGGGCTGATCCGCTTCCTTGAAAGTGATATAGACATCATGTTTGTACGCAATAATTTCGTTTGTTTAGAAGATTGTGTTAGTGCTGATACATTTCCTAGAGAGATAACCGTGTTTAGATCATACAGTCGTACGAGTTACCCTGGGCACTGTTGACTGCTACTAGAAAGACGCGGTACAACGACTGACCGGAACGTAACCGATGCGTTGTGTGATGATGGGCATGGTCACGAACTCCGGAGCAGTGACTTATTTGTACATAACTGTAGGAAATGTAAATTCATGAAAGGCATAGTACAGCATGATCGCTCGGGGCCGTCAATGCCTAATGCATTGTCCGGTATATTACACACAGACATAGTAGATGCATTTCGTTATCACTGCCCCAGCATCCTGTCTAAATGGGCCGCAAGACCTTGCCACTGGCCGCTACCGTATGTCGTTCAGCAGGTCGTATCACTTGGGGCATTTCTTACGCCTGTTGGATTTAAAGGTAGGGAATATCAACATGTTGAATGGAGAGTTTGTTTCAACGCCGGTGAGATCAAACTAGTATACAATCTTAATGAAACTCAAATTAAATTGTATTTTCTATTAAAAATGGTCAAAAACGATGTTTTAAATCCACATAAGAAAGAAGTTTCATCTTACACGTTAAAAAACATTGTTTTATGGATAGCGGAAAATAATCCTCAGTCTTTGTTTCATGAAAGAAGATTGTTGCACTGGTTGCATGTAGCATTGGGTGCGCTAAGAGTTGCGTTGAATACCCGAGAGTTGCCGTACTACATGATTCCAGATAGAAATCTGATGGCAGCGTCTGAACTGGATGAGGAACAGCAAAGTTTATGGATATCAACGATTAAAGAAATGATTAATGAAGGACCCAGGATGATACTAAGACTTCCGAAGATACGACAAGCCCTTATCGCTCATCCTGAACCATTTCGATGATACATCAGAAGGAGAATGGAGCTGGAATTGCTGATGCTCCTGAACATTAACAGAATGATCCTCTGCGGGGATGAGAGCGGGGAGGTTGACGAGACCGATGCGATTCTGCAGGCATTATTCACACGAATGAACGAGGTTATAAAACAGGTGTGCGTGAGGATGAGAATGGAAGGGAGTCGCGTTATCAACGCGGATGCCATTTCTGATAGAATTATGATGTAAAACGTTAACGAAGACCAATTGATCATTAACGAGGAACGGAAAACTTATTCATAAATTTTGAGTACATATAATCTTTGAAGTATCGATGAGTATTGTTGAAAATAACGTGATAATTCAACGACTTATCGTAATAGTGATTTCTTCAGTAATTGATGTTTGACTTGCAGACGTGCGTTTCACATTTTAAAAATGTGAACAGTTTTACAGATGCTTTGTCTACAGACGGCTGTAACCTTGACAATAACAATACTTTTGATATACTTTATCAAAACAATTTCAATCTTCTAGCTAATCATAGTTTGTAATATAACGTTGTATAATAGCTACATTTTATATGATCGTACACTAATATGCATGTATCACCTTTGGAAACTAGTGGTTTCATATCAGCGTTTGCAAATGAATCTATTTAAAACTTATATTATTTACTAGCATTTTGTCTATTTATGTAGTTATGCGACTTGTGTTTATTTGAGTATGCGTGTTAGGAAATAAATTGTTTTTTTATTAGTCGTATTTCCGTCTTTCGAGCTTCATTTGCACGTGTGTCTAGGTTGGTATTGTTTACGCATTTGTACTTATTCAATTTATGTGTTGCTGGTAGTCCACTTTTAATGTTCTAATCGCAGTAATCGCAGTACATGTAAAGATAGCATTCTCGTTTTTCTCGTTGATAATAAACAGTAATTGTGATCGGCAATATTGTGGACAGCGTATTGATCACATTAATGATGCAGTTATCGTTAAAAAATTTGATATCTGTGTTCATTCCTACCTCTTCAATGTCTTAAAAAGCGCAATTGTTGCATCCATATATAAGAAACATAGTGCCGTTGTTATTTGCAAATCGAGTAAATTACTTCTCATATGAATTTATTATTGCTCGCGGTTTTGGCAGAACAAGTTAACGTAAACTTTTAATAAACACGGATAAACTGATCTCATCAAAACCCATATATTGTATTTTACCTAAAGATACGTAGATATAGATAATCTAGTAATACCGTTAAACTCGTTTTTGCTCTAAGCGTATGCATGCTTGTGTCAATTTTATAGCGTGATTACCGTATTGCTTAAGTCATGGGTGTTTTTTTGTGTTATTTACCCCTTTATTCTGTTGGCTTCCTATTGCATTTATATAAAATGGCAAGTTTTAAGCAACGTTTTCCATGAACTCGCAATAGGTTTAATGCTAAACAAATTATATTTCAGAAGATGAATTTATACGTTTTGTTTAAATGTCGCTTTGATATAAAGGACGAAAATTAATCATATTTTATTGTATTTCCAATACAATATGTGATCTTATTGATAGCATTAGTACTGTTGTTGTTAATTCATTGATCAAAATAAAGTCTATTTTTTGCCTCACAAATTGTGTTGATTTGAGTGACTTTTGTCGTTGTAGGTTCAGTTATTCATTGTTATTTAGATACTATCGTTAGCGATATTTTAATAAATATAAACTAATAATTGTCAAAAATAGGAATTCATAACTTCTATTTTTTCGTCATTCGTGGTTGACGGCCTCTTTAAATCAAGAATATTTAATACATTTCTGGTTACGCATCTCACAATTAAATGATTGTGTTTAATGTTTATTAGCGGAATCTCGATGTTATACTATATATACAGTCAATTGTGTGTGTAAAATACCTAGTGGCCATTGTAAGAGGACGTTGCTTGAATGTAGAAGGACGGTCTAAAATTTACTAATAAATGCGCTGAAGGCACTGAAGTTGTTTGCTATTGCATAATCTTAGACGCAACTCAGTTTTCAAAATTATGTTATAGCTGTTGTAGTCTAGCCGGTTGAGTAAATACAACTCAAGGCGTATGCGGCTACATGTTTATTCAGTAATGTCTAAGCTGCAAGTGTTCAACAAACTGTATAGCATATTCATATATAAAGACAACTCTTACGGATAAAGTTAAGTATAGATAAGTATAATACAGTGATGTCCTCTTAAACTATGCATAAGATTATGGAGCATCTCCCTTCTTTTCAAATAAATGTTTTCTTGGGAAAATATTTATCTGTATCTGTATATCCACCGTTAGGGTAGTATTCTATATATCCGTATCCGCATCCGTATCCGCAAAATCATAATACTGACGCTATACTCCATTTATCCGCATATGTCGAACGTATCTTTATTTTTGTATATGGATAAAACTAAAATTTATAATTGAGATAATTATTATGAAGGACAAGCGTGAATATAAGTAGATATAAGGTACAAATCATCGTTCTGTCTGTAAAAAAAATACAAATGGTAAATACCTGAAACATCTTCTTTTAGTGCCTTGACTATGCTTTTCCAAACATTTGAAGTAAAATCAGTCCCGATATGCAGAACTGCGTTGGTTGTATAATTCCGGGTAATTTATCACGAATTCGATAGTTTTTCAGTTAATTTTTGAGATGACAGCTACTCTCATCGTGCTAAATGCCATCCGTATCTTGTCCGCAGTAGAATGCTCTCTTGAGCGTTCTTTTACGGACGCCTTTTGCGCGTGCGGATATACGGATGCGGATGAATGGAATAAGCGCAGTGCATTTCAACTTCTTCTATTTTTTGCGGATATGCGGATGCGGATACGGACAGATTCAATACCAGTCTTAGGCTAGTATTCCATCTATCCGTATCCGCATCCGTATCCGCAAAATCATATTACGGACGCTATATTCCTTTTATCCGCATACGTCGAACGGATCTTTATTTTTGTATATGGATAAAACTAACAATAATAATCATTGAGATAATTATTACGAAGGACAATCCGCTAAGCGTGAATTTAAGTAGATATAAGGTACAAATCATCGTTCTGTCTGTAAAAGAATACAAATGGTAAATACCTGAAACATCTGCTTTTAGTGTCTTGGCTATGCTTTTCCAAACATTTGAAGTAAAATCAGAGTCCCGATATGCAGAACTTCGTTGGTTGTATCATTCCGGGTAATTGTTGACAAATTCGATAGTTTTTCAGTTGATGTTTTAGATGACAGCTACTCTCATCGTGCTTAAATGCCGTTCGTATCTCGTCCGCATCCGCATTAGAACGCTCACTTGAGCGTTCTTTTGCGGACGCCTTTTTCGCGTGCGGATATACGGATGCGGATGAATGGAATAAGCGCAGTGCATTTCAACTTGTTCCATTATTTTGCGGATGCGGATATGCGGATGCGGATACGGACAGACGGAATAGCAGCCTCGGGCTAGTATTCCATCTGTCCGTATCCGCAAAAAAATAGAACAAGTACAAATGCACTGCGCTTATTCCATTCATCCGCATATCCGCAATCGCAATAAGCGAGAATTGCAAGATAAGGATCTCGGTTTGCTTGTAAAGATTTTGTGAAAATCCTCTTGATTGTCTAAATACATCTCTCAGCAACAGCGTTGCACTGGGAGTGTAATGGAGATTATGTGACATGTTAAAAATCCCAATCTTTACGAATTTTGGCCTGCATTGTCACTTATCACTTTTAAAGGAATACCATGTGTGGCAAAATGACCCTTTAGTTTGTGTATCACTGTCTTAAAGGAATACAATGTGTGGCAAAATGTCCCTTGAGTTTCTGTATTACTGTCTCACTTCTTATAATGTTCAGCAAACTACATTCAAAATATCTGCTGTAGAGATCGACTATTACAACATAGTTGAAATCATTCCAGTGAAATATGTCAGTAGCAACAACCTGCCATGGTCATTAGGAATTTGATTTGGAATCATAGGTTCCTTTGTGTAACTGTTTCGGTGCTCTAAACTAATAGGACAATTGAGAACTTTGTCTTAAATGTCTTTTGTCTTATTGGGCCAAATCATAACACTTCGTGCCCGTTGTGTACATTTCTCAACTCCTAGGTGTGAGTCGTGTATTTTGTCCAACATCAACTGTCTGAATTCCGTCGGAAAAATAGCATTGCTTCCTTTGAGCAATAAACCATCAATGAATGCCAATTCATCTCTAAAATTCCAATATGGTAGCAAACATTTTGAAAATTCCTGTCGTTGTTCATGCCAACAATTTATAATGATTTGCTTTAGTGACTGCATTTCAGAGTCAGATTCAATTTTGCTTTTAATCAGTTGCATTTTCTGATCACTCATAGCAATATTTTTCATAATCATATGTACATATGAGTCCATATCTTGACAAACGGCAGTCTGTTCGTCCGACAAGAACATGCGCCATAGCGTGTCTGCTACTGGAATTTGTTTTCCAGGTATATGCACTATTTCATTGTCATATTTGGTCAATTGTTATAACATTTCCTGCAATCTTGGGGGAGCTGCTAGCAAACTTTTCCGTGCTATGCTAACAAGTGGTGTATGGTCACTTTGGACAATTACGTGTCGTCCGTTTGTCATTTGATCAAACTTTGTCATGCCAAATAATACAGCGTTTTTTCGTGATTTGCGCATAGTTTCGTTTTGTCTCCGTCAATACTTTTGAGGCAAAGCAAACAGGGTTGTCGCTTAAAAGTAAAACGCAACCAAGTCCATTTTGTGATGAATCAACTTGCAACACAACATCAACTTTTGGATCAAAATACGAGAGTATTTGTCCTGGGTCTTGAGTAATAACCCCTTGTATTTTGTCTAAGGCAGTTTCATGCTCCGGGTCCCACCGGAAAATACTTTTCTTTTTCAACAATTGTCTCAGTGGTCTAGTCGTTTTAGCAATAATTTACCATTCCAAGTATTTCATTTCTGTTCAGACTTTGACTGTGGAGATGGCATTTCCTGAAATGCCCTTACTTTTGAAGGATCAATTTTCAGTACATTTTCTGTCCGTACATGACCAAAGAATGGAATTTCTGTCTTTCCGACTTCAGTTTTGTCGGAATTGAGCTTTAAGACCAATCTGTCGACAACTGTCCATCAACCGTTCGAGATTCTTGTCATGTTCTCGTCTGTTACGTCCAAAACAAACAATATCATCTACAATAACCTTGATGTCCTGTAGACCTTCAAGACATTCGTCCATTTTCCGAACAAAATGTCCTGTTCGCAGTTTATCCCATATGGTAGTCTCAGATACGTTTATCTCCCAAATGGGGTATTGAACATTGTCAAGAATGGTGACTTTTTGTTCAATTTGACAGACCAGTAACCTGTACGTGCATCAAATTTTGAAAACCCTTTCGCGCCAGTCTGGTCAGGAAAAATGTCGTCAATTGATCTTGATGGATAGTGCGGTCTCATTATAGTGTCATTGAGGTCTTTTAGGTCAATACACACCCGCAAAGAACCACTGGGCTTTTCAACAGTGACCATACTGTTGACCCATTCGGACGGTTCAGTAACTTTGGTTATTGCACCATCTTTAACCATTCTGTTTAACTCTTTTTTATGTGTGTTTTTGATTGCTACAGGAACACGTATATGTGGGTGAATAACTGAAACAGCATTTGGTTGTATGCAAATGTCAGATTCCCCTGGAAAAGTTCCTAGACCAGTAAATACATTAAAGTATACAAGGGGGACAACCTTTGATAGAGATATGGCATATCATGGCACAAGGGGGGCCAGCCTTGAATAGAGGCCCAGAACATCATGACACAAGGGGGACAACCTTTGATAGAGATATGGCAAAACATGACACAAGGGGCCAGCCTTGAATAGAGGCACAAAGCATCATGGCACAAGGGGGATAACCTTTGATACAGATATGGCATACCATAGCACAAGGGGGGGTGGGCAGCTCGCTTTGATACATTGGTTAATATCAAACAGGCACGCACGCACACACTCCTATGAGAATGGACAATCCATGCAAATTGGAATGCAAACCTTATAACAATATGACCAATCACTCTGCAAATTATACACAGGAATCATTGCACCATCAATTGCAACTTGACTTGGCATATACAACTCCAGTTGCAAAGAATGACCAAGATCAACAACAATCAATTAGGAACCGTCATTTTGTGCATACACCACATAGGTTGGGTATGATGGCAATTTAGAACAAAGGCATAACGTTTTGTCTGGAAATGTGCAACAAAATGATGAGCACTTCTGTATTGATGGATATGACCAACATGGGAACTTCAAACATAAACAGGAATAGGCAAAATTTTTCCACCTCATATAGACCCACAACAAATATCTCCATAGAACAGAATAAACCATCTGCTTGTAACTATGACTGATGATATTAGATATTTACCGAGGGATATGTACAGACATGCCCCTGTAGAGACAAACGATAGTAGACCTTAGGGTTAAATTGCATTTACACCCAATATGGCTCAAAATCGACTAATTAAACAAAACCAAGATACATGGCCTAATCAGACTCAGTCGCACATAAAGCGATCATTGCGAAAGACTAAAGAACCAGAAAAATGTGATGGTCAAAGTGCAGATTGGCGTGACTATATTGTGCATTTTAAGAATGTTGCACATTGGAACGATTGGGACAACTTAGAAAAGGCTCAGCAGTTAATCATGAGTCTGAAGGGAAAAGCTCAGAAATTGTTAAGTGATTTGCAACCTTCTCAGATGAACAATTATAGCTATTTGCTTGAGGTGTTGGGGCGTAGGTTTAGTCCAGTAGAAGGAGAAACAACATATAGGTACGAGTTTCGAAACAGATGTCAAAAGAAAACTGAGTCTGCTGCAGATTTTGTCTATGCTTTGCAAAAGCTTTGTTTACAGGCCTAACCAACAATTCACAAAGAAGCTAGAGAGATTTATGTTATTGATCAGATCATAAACGGTCTGAATCGACCGGAGGTCCGTAGTCATGTTCAATACAGACACCCTATTACGATAGATACAGCAGTGGCATTGGCCATCGAAAGTTTTTTATCTAAGATTTTCATCTTAGAATTTTTCTAAGACCATTCTTAGAAAAAAAAACGTTCTTAGAAAATAAAACTATTTTCGTTCGTAAAAAAATTGTTTTATCGACAGATTAAGCGCTTTTTGCAGTTGTGCGCATGCGCATCAATACTGCGAAGCAAAACAATATGGCAACTTCGATGAACAAAGTGTGTCATTCAAATACGCGAGTGTAATGTGTTTTAAGGCTTCAACCACATAATTTAAATTGTATATAGGACGTAATTCCATCTACTTTGCGTTAAAGCCGATAATAATGAAATCGCTCAAACGTTCAGAGTAGAGAAACAGTTATAATGTGCAACGAATTATATTCGCGCGAATGTGAAACGATTTAGAATTTTACGTGTCTAAACAATCTTCAATCGAAAGCAATAAAATGTGTCAAGTCTGGACAGAAAACGGATGGTTGCATACTGGTATGTTTGGAATAATGTGATTCTATATTTATCTCATAATTATGTCATTTTGTTACCATTCACCTTCGTCAAGAATTGGAATTCCCGTTTCTAAAAATAGAACATTTCCAAAGGAATGTAAACAATGGCGTCGAATAAGAAGGAGAGGGAACAGAAATTTTCGCTAGACGACTGCATTATCTTATGCAATTTAATGGGGGAAGACTGTGGTGTTGCGTTTTTGCATGGATTGATTAACCATGATCTGATGCGACATAGATTCAATGAAGGTAACCAAATTATAGTGAATGTTGTTTTGTGTCTAGCAGATTTTGCAATTTCACCATTGAACATACAGTTGTTTCTGTACATTTTTTGACAATAAACTGTATAACAATATTTCATCCCAGGTAAAAGCATTTGCAATAATCAAACTCCCAGCTACTGAGCCTGAGCTGTATGTCCACTCATAAAAGCTATGACGCATTCAAAAGAACAAAGCTAAAAGATCTTAAAAACCACGACTTTGTTGGAGTAATGGAAAGTATAGTTTGATGCGAAAATATGCTTGTTTCCATTCTCTCATTGAGTCTCTGTATGAACACAACTGTTCAAAATGTATGATAATCTCACCATAAATTTATTTTTGAATTATAATTATAATAATAAAACAACTATTGAAATCTTAACACCAATTTATTTGCATTATTTGCTACACATAAACCGGTAAAGCCAATATAAAGCAGTCAAAGATATGTACATGAGATTGTTTAATGAATACAAGTTATGTATTTAATAACAGGAATAACAAGTCAAACAAACAAGCAGATGTTGGCGAGAGTTGAAACAAAGTTCAATAAAAAACCAACTAAAAACAGGATGGCAGAAAAGCTGGAAAAAAAGTGGCTAAACATGGTAGTCAAGCACCGTCTCATTTATACAGATTACATAAGAGACCGTGCATTGACAGGTACCATACCATACCATATTCTTTATTGCATAAAACATATACAATGTTTATAGCAAACAGCCTCAGGTAGTCATCAATTAATTGCAAAATGAGAATAGAAATAAAAAAATATATATAATAATGAAAAGAATATTATAAATTTTAATGCTTTAATACCTCTGAAATAAGTATTTTTTTTTGTTCATATGCCTTATATATCACTTTATGAAGTCCTCTTCATTTAAAGTATCAACAAAATTGAGACTATCAAGTCATTTTTAACAATGTTGCTTTTGTTTAATTTTGTTGTCAAGTAAAAATCTATTGGCAATGATGTAACAATACACATTCAAAAATTCAATTGTTTCAATAAATTCATTACACTGAGGTAACAAGTTTAAAATAAATCAAAAGTAAAACTCATTTATGTTTGAAAAAGATTTCATTAATGTGGTTACATAATTTTAACCACACACCCATTAAGTCTTATAAATAATGAACATATTTATTTTAGGAGGAGGTTGTTTAAACAAAAATCGACACATTATGACAGAGGCTGTCATGAATGTGGTCAGTACAGAGTCGGCTTCAATCGCTGGGGCTGCGACAGCTGCACTTGACACAAGCTTCACTCAAGTTGAGTCTCTTTCAGCTGTGCAAGACACTTATTTATCATACTTTAATATGAATGTTGATCAACGGTATATTACTGTTTTACCTTTTTTTATATCTGATGAGGCATTTAATGTTTATATGCATTAATGTAATATTCAAGACAAACTACAGAAAACACAATCACAATCATAAAACAAGTTCAGTTGCATCTATTTCCTGATTAAAAACATCATATGAAAATAAGTGCAAACAATCATGCAGAACTGTATAACCAAGAATTATCTAAAATGCTTCATTTATTTTTTAGTACCAAAATTATTTGTGAGCTTTAATAAATATACGCTTCATGAAACAAACTATTTTCAGAGCAATACCTTCCCATACACAATACATGGAAGTGGTTGCAGGGCCAAGTGAATCGATGGATTATGGTAGCAGGTATTAAAAAAAATATTTTCCTAATAAAAAACAACAAAAACAAAACAGATAAATACATAATATCATCATATGTTTGGTGTATATAAATAATCGTTTACAGTCAAGTAGTTTTTGACAATGCCTTTCAATATGTGAATGATATTATAAATAAACGAACATTATTTAAGTCAACCCCACTCGACCCCAACCAGTCTTTAAGGTACTGAGACCCCACTATACCACAACCAGCACTTACAGGTACTAAGACCTTACTATACCCCAACCAGCACTTACAGGTGCTAAGACCCTATTATACCCCAACCAGCACTTACAGGTACTAAGACCCTACTATACCCCAACCAGCACTTACAGGTACTAAGACCCTACTATACCCCAACCAGCACTTAAAGGTACTAAGACCCTACTATACCCCAACCAGCACTTACAGGTACTAAGACCCAACTCTACCCCAACCAGCACTTACAGGTACTGAGACCCTACTGTACGCCAACCAGTCTTACAGGTACCCGTCCCCACTCTACCCCTATCAATCAAACAAAAGAAAAAATAGTAAATACCATTGTTACTTTGTACAAAATATTTTTATACAACAAAGGCTATCAAAAAGATTAACACTTTTCCGCTTATTGATAATAAATTAACTCTATAATCCAACGTACATTTATTTGTTCAGTCTTGTACATATGTCAAAGTATGACAAATGAATTGTCTTTGTCAGGTGTCACTGCAGCTGTCACGACAATGACCAACTCGAGGTGATGTCATTAGCAGAGCTGAAGAGAAAGAAGATAATGCTTGAAATTTAATTGTTGAAAAAAATCTACAGTCATCATACATGTTTAATTTTCATTTCGATGATAAGCTTTTATTTGAGTTAATATCAAAATCCTTAGTCTATAGAAAAAATTCAAAACTTTTCAAAATAGCATTTGTTGTAATGAAAATGTAATGCATTTTTTACAATGAAAACAATTTTGTTAACATGAAATATATGCATTTTGCTTGAAAACACTTCCTAACACATACATTATATGTGTCTTGTTCTGAGAAAACTGGGCATAATGCCTGAGCGTAAAGTGTCGTCCCAGATTAGCCAGTGCAGTCCGCACAGGCTAATCAGGGACGACACTTTCAGCCTTAACTTGATGTTCGGTAATGAGGGACTTCCTTGAAACTAACAATAATGTTTTGTTTTTTGGAAATAAATTAATTACATACTGGCAAGCCTTTTCAGGTTTCAAACGAATTTCGCCATGCAGCACTCCCCATCTTCTTTTAAGTTGGCCTATTCCCCTTTCGACTTTTGATCTTGTTATTTTGTGAGCTCTGTGATATCAAATATACATTTAATAAAATCCAGCAAAATTATTTGAGACGCGTTCTGAGAAAACTGGGCTTAATGCATGTGCGTAAAGTGTCATCCCAGATTAGCCTGTGCAGTCCGCACAAGCTATTCAGAGACGACGCTTTTATGGTATTTTTCGTTTGAAGGAAGTCTACACGATTTTCTACAGGAAAATCCAGTTAAGGCGGAAAGTGTCATCCCTGATTAGCCTGTGCGGACTGCATTAAGCCCAGTTTTTTCAGAACGCGTCTCATTTTTCTGATTATACTTTTTAAATTACAATCATTGTGTGATATTATTGCACTATATAAATACTGTATTTATTATTTCTTGTATTGAAACACCTCATTAACTAAAAGTCTTATATTTTGCCATGGATTGAGTTGTAAACATACATACAATAACACTCACCATTACCTGTTATTGTTTTATTTCACAATATATAGAGGATATTTGTTGGATTTGATGGAATATCGATTTTATTTCACGAGTGATCATATAGGCACAAATATTTTGACCCCTTTGCCCTTGACCTTGAAATTAGGGTCCACGTTTAGGTTTCGAAATCTGCGTTTAGGTTTCAAAAAATGCAAATAGTTTCTATCAAAGCGTTTTGTGGGGGGCATATGTCATCCACTGGAGACAGCTCTTGTTTACCATTGGAACTATGAACATCAATGTCAAATGCATCATTTACATAAGATAAACACTGGAATCATAGTTTTTAAATGAAATCCTGTATACAAACACATGGGTGCATAATAAAATTTGGATAACTATGTATGAATGTAGGCAGTTAGACTTCTATATGTATTAAGAATAAATGTATATTACTATTTTTTACCTGGGTATTGATAGAATGATATCCCATTCGATTGACATATGCATCCTCGTTGAGATGTTGAGCTTGATTCTGCACCTGAGTGCCATCCACAACGCCAACAACATTCGGAAAGTTGGCTATGCCTTGGAAATCCGTCTTTACCCTGCTGACATCATGCATATTTCGAGGGAACAATATAAATCTTGATGTAGTTTCCCTGCTAGCGAGCATCTCAATGAACTGTGTCACAGCCCTTGACACTGATGGCTGTGACAAATTATGAATGTCACCGTCATTTATCTGGAAATCACCGGACACAAAATAGCGTAGGGTGATAAGGATTTTCTCTAAAGAAGAGACATTCCTTCGCCAAAGTGTTTTAGGTGATAAACGTTCACCATATTCTTGATTAAGGCGATCAATGCCATCCTTATCTAACCGATATCTTCTTACAACCTCAATGTTCGTGAGGTTCTCAAATGTGTCCAGCCTTTCGTTCATATCTACAAGTCAATAAATAAACAAGGTTTATATTCATTTATATTTTGTGTAAGAAAAATACACAAATAATAATATTAGAAACATTTTGTAATAATAAAATGTCAATTAACATCAGCGTCTACATTTGGGGAAAAAAATAATCATGAACACATCATAGTGTGATGCATTGGGTTGCTAATTGCTTCATTAGGTGGGGTATCATTTGTCGGGTCAGGTATTGATGCTTAAAGGCTTATTTGATTTTTACAAACCAAAGTTCATTTCAAAGGCAATACGTATGTAAAAACGGCAATTCACCATCCGGTTACAAATAAAATATGAACATTTCAACAATGTAAACAACGTTAGGATGACAATAACTTAAAATAGAAACCAAAGAAATACTATCATGTTTTTCTTTCAAATCAGTATAAAAGTTAAAATGGTATTACATTGACATTCGATTACACTTTCTCTAATTTAATAAATGTTACCAATTCTAAATCCATACAGTGTTATACAATTATGAGCATTAAACCACAAAGCAACATAAATGATGTGCTTTTCCATCGTTATGTACCTATTTACATAGAAAACGTTCATTTGAAGTTTTCCAAAATGTACCGAAACTGACACGTCCGCCATATTTGTTTTGATGGAAAGTTACTGTATCTACGGAGGTTTCTTCACTCAACAGTGTCGTATTTTGTATAAGAGGGGAAGTGAAGGTTTCGAAATACTATTAAATTGAATGATAATAATAAATAAATACTGCCAAAATATATTTAATAAATTGTGTACACACATTTGCGGGGGTAAACTTACGAAGATGGGTATTTATGTTACGTAATTAGTTGCCTTTCACTCATTTAAAATGTAAACATTATTTACCAATGTTAAAATTTAACTTACCTGTGATGGTTCGACGTGAAATTCGATATTTGTTTTTATGAATCAATACAAAAAGGCCGATACAAATTTTATCTAAGAAAATTCTATAAGTTTAAGACAGGTGTTGAGGTTTCTAACTTTTTTAGTAAAATTTGGCAAATCTTAGAAAATTCTAAGAGAGTAGAACGTTTCTTAGACAAAAAGTAAGAAAATATTACAGTTATAGTAAAATACTTAGAAAAAACGTGAATTCTTAGCGAATATTTTGTCTAAGAAAGTTTCAGAATACCGCCCCAGATCATTTAAAACCATTGCTAGCAGAGTCCTCTGAAACATTCAATCATCACGAACAGATTCAATTGAAATCACTTTTATGCGAATAAAGTGATATTTTCACTGATGACACCGGAAAGGTCACACAAACAGACCTAGTTGATCACTCCATTGATGTAGGCGACTCGAGACCAATTAAAATTCCACCTAGGCGGGTACCTGTAGTTTATGTGTTTGTAGTATGAGTAAAGTAGCAGATATTCGGAAGGATGTCTTGACGGAGGGACAGACGGACCCCAACCCATTCCTCTGACAGTTGGGCTGTAAAAAGACGTAGAAAACTGCCGCACGTTATTTCAAATCTAAACTTAAACACGCTATACAGTTGAACGAGCTATTATCACGGTGCCTATACCACGTGACGTTTTAAGATCTGTGTTGGGAGAATAAAGCGCGACCCAGTTAACATTTTAAATGTTGTCTTTTAAATACTTCACCATTTTTGATGGGATATAGTGGAGAGCCCGCTCATTCGTGAGAGTTTTATATAGGTATCATGATCTTTTAAACAAATAAGTATTTTTTCAGTAAAGTGCAAACGCGCGTTTGTAATATGAAGTCCCCACACTGATCCGACATTTGTCTAACCGTTCAAACGCGCGGTTGCACGTTACTGAAAAAATACTTATTTGTTTAAAAAGATCATGATACCTATAGAACACTCTTACGAATGAGCGGGCTCTCCACTTTATCCCATTAAAAATGGTGAAATATTTAACTGGGTCGCTTTATTCTCCCAACAGAGATCCGAAAAAGTCACGTGATACAGGCACCGTGGTTTATAAACGTGAGCACGTCGATAGACGGTTGCGTTTCACGTTTCAACGAGTAGAAACCCTGAGTTTAGTTACACGTTTTTTTTCGACAGCTACTTCGAAATTTTCGTAATTCTTTTACATGATTTGTTAATGTGCGTATAAACTGTAAATTGTAAATAACTGATCAGATTTCAAATGTGTTCAAGCAATACTCTTTCCTCTTTTAAAAATCCAGTAAAATAAAATGTGTGTCTATATAAAACATAGAATCTGTCCCTTAAGTGTGTCATAGGTAACCAGACGATGAACAGTTTTGCGACAAATGGGCATCTGATAACAATCTTATGTCCGACTAACCTTAAAAGTGTGTGACTAGACTATGCTGCTTTTCCAATTTTCAAATTCAATGTTTCGGCTTTTGCGAAACATGTAACAGTCTTTTAACTGGGGCTTATGATCATATATGCTGAATATCTAAAAGCTTTTTACTTAAAAATTAACGTTATTGTTTGGAATTATGTGTTGCGTAATTAGCTCTACTAACAACATACATGTATGCAAATTTTAATTTGTGTATGCATTTTGTTTACCCTACCTTTGCTGGACAATTTTCGTGCAATTGCAATCTAGCGTCACGTTTAAATGCTGAGAAATTATCATCTGACTTAACACATCAGGGTTAAAAAACGAGTTTTTTTCCACTTACCAAACACCAAACAAAATCATAATATGTTATACTATCATAAACCATTCGAACCGTTTTTGTTTTATTTTAAGTTGAGTTTTATTTAGATATGTTTTTGATAATTTTGATCATATTCTGTGATTTAAATATTTTATTTGGGATAAGTTTCGCTACATTCGGTCATATTGTATGTGTTAATTTAACAGCAAACAAGATATTGAGACGATTTTTGCAGGTATATTGCATATTCCTATTTCACAATGAAATATTAAAACAAATAACAAAGCAAAGTTATAATCGACCAACACTTTGCAATTGCGATGGCGTGGTTTGTGGAAACAAAATTAATGTAATTTATGTTTTGGTCACGCCTTTATTATGAATTTACGCAAGTAGACATTGTTTTTATTGTATGTTCGCAAAAAACAAATGTTTTAAGATAGTACTTTTTAAGTTATATAGGGAAACGAAAGCAAATGTCTGTTAAAAACAAACCTTATTAATGTTATACCAGTATCGAAGCAACTTAACCATTTCAGCAATTTAAATACGACCTATGTCAATATGCATCTTATTTACATAGTTAATGACTCTAAAAATAACTATTAAAACAATCCTATACCGATATAGAGACCTGACTGAACATGTGATCAATTGAAGCGCTAATTATCATATTATGTCGTTTCATTAAGGCATGGTTTTCACCGATACGATGCATTAAAAGGTGTTATATTATTGGGCTTATTCATGTATGTATGATCTTAATATTAACATATAGAAAGTGATCACGAATGTATTAATGAGATTAACTATATTTCAAAGAAAGGGATTCAAGTAGAGTTTTGTTAAATGCTGAAGTATGTCGATCGATGTCTTGACTTCACAAATTTATACCGAATATGAACGGTTCAAGTAAGAATAACGAAAACAAACACGCGACTAAGGTTCTACTTAAAGCTTCCCGGTGGTTTGTCAGACGATAACAGTGGTTTTAAACACATCATGGTTCACTGTTACGAAAATTGAGAAATAACAACGTTTCCACGAAAGTAAATTGTTTAGACTCATGTTAAACACGACTGTACATAACATCAAAATATATATTTTTTTAATGATAAAATAGGTTGTGATTATGTTCCCAAAAGTTTTCAGTTTATTATTTGGCACATGCATTGAACTCCAGCATGTCATTCGAGAATTCGGTTATGTTCCGACTGATTTTTAAAATGTGTTATGTATGTATTATAATTACTTATTACATAACTGAACAACCGACCGTGTGAAAATAATTGTAATTGAACCATTTTAATCATTAACCAACACGATGATCAATTAATCATTAACCAACACGATGATCAACAACACTATTACTCAAGTTAACATGCACTTAAGACGGACAGAACAAATACACACACACACACAATTAATTTGTATTGTGCAGGTTTGAAGACAGGTTTGAAGACAATTGACTAGCTACTGGATTAAAACTCAATAAGAGTTTGGTACCTCTTGTTGTAACCCTTACGTTGGTAACATTAGCATAACACGGCTATATGCAAACTCTATTTCCACTTTATAGTTTAATTGCATATGACTGAAAAGTGTGCCTATTAGTATTTATACTTGAAACTGTACATTGGGCTTATTCATTAAATGATACAAGTTAATCAGCGTGCTTTAAAAATAGAAGATACTATGGAAGCAGTACATTATTTAAGGTGTTAAGGATGGTAACGTTTAATAGTTTATCACGATCTGTAAAAGACAGGTGCAAACTTGATATTCGCTGATTCAACTGGGTATTATAATAAGAGAATGTCGTTCACACCAAACGCAATCATTAAATAACTGAGTCAACCAATTGATGTGATATTATGATAATGTAAGCCACTTAGAAAGAAAATAAAGCTCCCTCTACTTATCATGGATATCAAAACATGATACAGGCAGTATTCAAACAGCATGTAAGAGCATGGATGACTACCCAACAGAAAGATGCTACATACAGGCCCATAACGAGCAGGACAGGTGATTGAAAGCTGGTATAATACAGAAGAGCGCCATCAGCGAAAGGAGCTATTCTTTGTTAAAATTTGTAAAATTACACTCCACCGCAAATTACGATAATCTAAATACGAGAAGAAATTGAAAACTTTGACCGCAGTGATTGGGGATGACGTTTTATGAAAGAAGATGCTGTGCGAGCAGTGGATCGATGAGTTCACATGAAATTTTAATGAAAGAAAAACGCTTCTAAATGATTTGTTATCCTTATGCGCCCGTGATCACAAATGTATATTTACTCAATTAAACTATTGCAGCTTATGTACTGGCTGTGGGTAGGAAGCTAAGAAGTATGCCGTCAGAAAAACGAAACATTTCATTCATAAATAATTCAACGTTATGTTCGAATTATTATTATTATTATAAGTCGTATTATTATTATTATTATTATTATTATTAGTTGTATTCTTCTTCTTCTTCTTCTTTTTCTTCTTCTTCTTCTTCTTCTTCTTCTTCTTCTTCTTCTTCTTCTTCTTCTTCTTCTTATTATTATTATTATTATAAATAATAATAATATTATTATTATAAGTAGTAGTAGTAGTAGTAATAATAATAATAATAATAATAATAATAATAATAATATCATTTGTTGGTATTATAATTTATATTATTGTTATTAATATTAATATTATTCGTATAAGTATCATTATTATTGGTATCGATATGTTTTAAAGCGCTCTTGTTCCGTTCAAGGTATTTACATGTGCATTTATCTTGAGACATTCATCGAGCTTTGTTTAATTTGTTGTAACACGCCTTGACAAAAGTTGGCAAATTAATCACATATTGTAACAGGTTCAAAGCGGAGCTGATTTCTGTTAATTTACAAGGAGTGCAAACTCTTTTGAAAATTTTCTATCATCCCTCACAGTGGTCTCCCCATACTCCTAGTTAACCTATATAACGTTATCTACTCCAAATACAAGACGAGCTGAATAAATAATCAGATACAGGTTTACAATATATCAGAAACCATAAGCATAATATGTATACATAGTTTAACATACTTTATTTATTACTCTTCGTCAGCGAACAAACGATGTTAAAATCGACATTATACAAAAGTAAACTTATGTACACATGTGTTTGAAATATTATTTATAGGCATACAATTAAATCGAATTGATACTGTTTATGGAAATAAATCTCATAGAGGTCAATGAAAACAGAGTCCATATGGTATAAACATTGAATATATAAAATCATAGTGCACCAATATATAAGGCAATTAGAGGATACGCACATCCACATGCATTATAAAACAAATGCTGATCAAAACATATGCGAAAACAGTCTGGTATTCTATGTACGAAAACGAAATTCTAGAATAACTTATGTTTACTGTTAATGAAGTGATAGCGTATTGATCGCAACATACGAAACATACTGGCAATCAAGTTCCGAAAATGAAATTCTATAATACATTCTCTTTAGTTTCTATGATTTCGGTGACAGGGCAAGTTTGTTATCTTTTAAGCGCATTTCTTTAACCCACGATACAGGGTTTTCAGCATTGCACAGTTTGACTCGCCTACGTGAGGAACGCATGTACACGTATAGGCCTGCTTGTTGTTCAAGCGGCAAGTTTCACAATTGTAATGAAAAGTCTACCCGTCACAATTTAATGGCGAGTGCAATCATGAGTGCAATTTTGGGATTACTACACGGGCAGAAGGTAGAAGTAAGCGTTCTACGATATTGGCACACCATGTTAAGCACTTGTGACACTGTACCGCGTATAAACTTGATACTACCGCTCTAATTACGGATTTTTCTCTGGGCAGCACTCTGGATGGGATTCCGAGATTGCATAAGATACATATTGGTTACCGTTCTTCGGCATTATCTTGAATAAACCAGGTGTGGTATTCCAGAAACATCTTTCTTAAGTCATTTCTTAAATAATTTCAAGTTCAAAATTACAATGTTTTGTATTTCTTTACTAAATAAGGAAACACATGTTTTTTGGGTATTCCTAAAATAACATTGGCATAATGATGTTATTTAAATGTATATCTTGATGCCAATCTATTGCAATAGGAAATGAAACACTAACGAAAATTTCCCATTGTAAGGATAAGAATAAAATTTAACTTAAGATTCTTCTGGAATACGAAACCAGGTATGTGCATGCATATTATCGAGAACCTGGCTTCTCTGGTCGCATTTGTCACGTGTTGCCGGAGAATGCTCTTCCACTGCATCTTTGAACAAAGGTCTCACTGCTCAAGTTCATATTAAGATACTCATAACCATATACCACTTTTTTCACTACAATACCGCACAATGTCATTTATGACGATACCGTCACCCTTGTCGGAGTTATACTCGAACCGTCACTGCTTGGTTTACTTGTCACAAATGGATACGATGCAGTGTAGCCCATGGCTGGATAGGCTACATATTTATAGAATGAGTTTATACATAGTAAAGCCTTAACACTTTTATAATCATCTTACCACATCCTTCCAGTGAATATTACTATGGTGGATTTCAATGGAGAGTTACAAGCTGCGAGAAGTTATGACAAGTAGCGACTTTGAACAAAAACAGCAAACGCTCTATTTCATAAATAAACAATTCATTGTGCAATTACATCAGAAATATTTTAATATCCGCTTACTTGTTGCTAAATGAATTAAATGGTATACAATAACTTTATGTGAATACACATTCGGGCGTAGTTTTGATCTCGGGGGTAATTTAACGGGTGAATAGTTTATATAAAATCCTAATATACACCTAATGCACAGGCTAATTAGTACTTTATATTGCCCTTAATAGAATGAAACATATCAATACTATTCTTATGTTCAGATCAATATGCGAAATTCTAAAATACTTACTTTGCACTAACACCTGTGAATGCTCTAATTGTCAAGGTATCCGGCGGGTTTTTTACAAGTACATCAAGGTTTAAATTGGTAGTGTAAATTGGTCATTAACAAAATAGCTTTTTAAACACGCACTTAATAAATGCCGTACAATAATTTAATGGAATTTCATACCGTGAAATCTTACTCGGTTCAATGCGATGGTCTAAAACAAGGTTATCCAAGTTTGAAAGCGTGATTATTAATTTGAAGCTTATAGTATTTTCCACTGTATTTCTTACGTGAGGTTGAACAATTACCGGCCGTTGGCATAATTATCGACACGCAACCCATTCTGTCAGTTATCTGTGGTAGAATAATAGTGGACAGTATTGAATCGATAACAATAATGTGCCTTTCAAAACCGCCATTTCAATCGATCGCGTGTATAACTATACAATATAATCGCCATTATCTTGCCTACATAAATGGCTTAATTAACATTCTTTCAATCAATTCTGCTCCCCCCTGCGTGAATTAGATCAAGAACGTAATGACATCTCTCATAGCCAGTATTCATTCTTCTCTTGTGTTTATCAATGTGGGGGACAATACCGGTACCTAATTTGGGCAGTTAGAGACACATGTTTTTGCGTTTCACAGTTACACCACACGGTGATTTTAGATTGTATTCTGATTGCCTTATTAATTGTTAAGTTTAAGTGAACTATGGACAAACCGTCACCGAATTGTATCCTAATGCGCAAACAAATCAACGAAGATCGGAGAG